>NC_141219.1:30101388-30243888 GCF_054856515.1 Filicampus tigris
TTTAAATTGTACACACATTAAATGTTATATATTGTTATATTTTGTTGTGAACACAAACAAGCCATCTCAAATGGGCAAGAAAATGATTAGCCCTACCCATATAGAAGACCCAGTGTAAGCGCAACTTAGACATGTATGTCATATAGTGGTGATTGATGATTTTACAACTTAAAACACCCTTGCGTATTTGCAGTTCGGCACGCCCGCATTCGCATATTCAAAGATTTTTTATTATTTTTTTTTTTTTTTATCCCTTTTTTTTCAATATTGTTTTCATATTTGGAATTTTTCATGTTTTTTGGGTCTGTAAAAAAGAAAAAAAAAAGGTTGAACTTCTGTTATTTAAGTAGTAATCAAACCAGTCGGACCAGTTCCACAGACAACATTTGACACACATTTCTGTTTATCTTAGTAAGGCAGCGTGTTTAATGCTTTCTATTAGTCGCTCTCATCCTGTAAAGGTAGACCAGTTGATACAGAACAGTTAATTTCACAATGTCTTTAACTATTCAGTATGTTAAGATTCACCTCTAAGACAAAGATGGTCTTGCTACTCTCACCGGTCTCTCGTCTGACAGATGAGGATCTCTACATCCAACAAGCTGTTGTTCTCATTGAAGATGCCATTCAGGTAACTAAAACGTTTGCAGTTTTGTGGTCTCAATCGAGTAAATGAGGGTGTGAACACATAATGTGATGTTGATTGGATTGGGGATAGACCCTATTTAATATTGTAAATATAGTCATTTTCATGTTAAGCTGAATAACATGCAGTTATAAACTTTGACAAAACAATCTTTGATTGCATTAATCTAACTCACATAGCTTTTCTTAACATACTATAGAACTACAACAAATTTATAAACTGCTATTTTGGTATTGACTTAAGATATGAGGTAAAAAAAAAAAGTGTCACCCTTTGTTGTCAGAAATAACCTAACACTTTCTGAATGTACATTAATCTAAGCCAAAAGTCAGAGCTGGGCAGTCCGTCCCTGGGCCGGACCGTTCGGACCCTCCGGCTCGGCCGGATGCCCGTTTTTGGGGCGGAGGGTGGGGGGTGACAAATTTTTTTTAAATGGCTGGACTAAGCATGGCCGGAAGTGGATTTTTGTCCGGCCCACTAATCGGCCCTCATGCGCGTGACATGCTCGCAAGGCGGCCAAATTTCATCTCAACCTACTCGGTGAAAGGCTTCTTTTTAGGCTTCTTTCAAAACAATTTGTGTCCGGGAGTATATTCAAGCTGCGCGCAGCACTCAAGTATGGCACATCATGTACTTTCCTACTTCCGGAAATACGGCGTAGCAAAACTGCTGTGTAGTGGTTTGCTGGCATACTTTTATTTTGAAGGCCGGGAAGTGTGAAGGAGAGGAAGTGTGGAAAATAAATAACTTGTTGAATGCTTGCAGACTTGTCGTCTGTTGGACAAATAATCATACAATACGACAAAACCAACCCCAGGGCTCGCAATGGAAGTTAGTACACGCAGCTGGGTAAGTATGTGAGTAAGTGGCGCGTCCACAGCGTTTTTGAATAGTAAGTTTGCCAGCTAATTGACTTTAAATAAACCTCTTCCGTTAGCATCCCTCCCACGGGGTCGTCATGTACGTTTTTTTTTTTTTTTTTGGGGGGGTGAGGGGCAAGGGGATCGGAATGGGGCGGGGGCCGACAATATTTATGAATATGGCCGCGGGGTTCGCGGCCGGAAAGGTACCCAGGTCAAGGGTGGAGGGTCGCGGCCGGACGGGCAAAAAAGGGTCAAGTGCCCAGCTCTGCCAAAAGTATATATTAATACTAATAATTTATACTGGATCAATTTCAACTGAAGTGTCTAGAACGGGAGTGTCAAACTCACGGGGTGGCACTAACGTAATGATATACATGACTGTCTTTGACAGAAGAAGAACAAGAAAAGTCATGAAGAAATAATGACATGCCGAATACAAAAAGAAAATCAATACAAAAAGAAATATAAGACTAAGCTGAATGTCTCGTACAGCCTCAGATTGTAACCCCCTGTGCAGTGATTCAAGGTTTTTATCTGTTCTGAGCAGAGATAAAGCTACATGCTAATGCTAATGTGAACGCCAGTGTAGTGACCCACTTTCTGTTACTTCAGCTATCAACAAGCTATTACCATGTTACAAATGCACGAGCACTTCAACTGCCATGATAATTAGCAGCCCAGCTCACAGACATTGGTGCCAGCCGTCAAACACAATGCATGTGCATTGAAAATAGTTCATAAATTAACAACAGACGAAGCTTACTTTTATGTCAACACCAAAGCATGTGTTATCAATACAGACAATGCATCCTGGGTTTTTTGGAGTTTGTCATTAACCCATTAAGGACTGGAGCGCATAACCGCGTTTCTACCACTATAGCCGGGAGCGCTGTTGCGTCTTTCAACCCTTAAAGCCGGGAGAGCGTATATGTCATTTTCTATTTACTATTTAATTCTTGGTCTCTTAACCAATGAAATGCATCAGAATATACACGCGACGGTGTTGAGGATGTTCCAAAATTCTTTCGAGTGATAATGGCAGACCCCGTGATCGCGGGAACTCTTAAATGAGTCACGGCAGTGATATAGACGACGCGATTGTGGACTTTGAACCGGTAGAACCAGTCGAACGTGATATATGGTTAAGATGTATGTTTGTAGATAATGACAATATCGACGTCTTTGTAACACAATAGAGGATCGTAGTTAGCTCTTGATTTTTTAAATTAGTGCTCTTCTTGCATTGACAGTTTATTTTTACCTCTTCGATTCCAACAGTAAAGATTAATAAACTCGGGTCTGTATGAAAGCCACGTCTAAGCTCTCAAATTCTTTTGGAATTATGTTTCAATCTGCTACAGGGGCTGAGAATTTAATTATCTTGTAGGTGTTGAATTTCTGTGAAAAATTCAGGATTTCATGGGTAATTCCAAACACGACCTTAGGTTTTGGGTAGCTGTTGAGCCAGGCGCTTTAGGCCTTATTGGGTTAACATGAAAAGCAGAAACACTATGCCCGTACAAGCTTTAACATCGCCGTAGGCACGGGCATGTCATGTCTATATATTTTGTGTATCTATGGTTCCCAGAATGCATTGTGTGTTGGAATGCTTTTAATTAATGATGTTATTAGGACATTATGTGTTACCAGTAGTTGAATGTGTCATATCTAACACATTTATGTTTCATTAATGTTGAACTGTTTTATTTTGTTTTTTTAACAAACCATGATGAAGGCTGAGTGTAAAATAGTGACTCCTAGGCCAGTACCACGTACAAATTGCTTTGCTCATCTGAGCACTGCTTGTAAATATCAAATAAATTAACACTTTCAATGATAGGCCAACAGAAAGACCTCAGATCTCATTGAAGTTCACAATACAATTAAAATGAATCAAGGTTATTTTAAAAGTACAGTGAAATAAGTATTGAGACATACCTGACTTAAGTCCAACTAACATCGGCCATTTGTGAATTTGGGGGGGAGGTTTATTCATTCGGGTCTTACTTTTATACATTTATACCAAATCATCTCATGAGCCGGATTTAACCCGTTTGTGGGTCTGATCCTGCCCGCGGGCTGTACGTTTGACACCCCTGGTCTAGATTTATGGTTCCTTTGTACAGTAGTGTTTTCAATAACAATACCCATCAATGTAGATACGAGGGCTGCACAAAATATCGAAAAAAATATTGATAATGGCCTTTGCAATATGCATATCGCAAAGAGGTTGTATACTTTTATCTGAATTGACCTGTCAAATGCACACTTGAATGCGTATCACCACCCAATAGTTGGACATTATCTTGGGGAATTATAAATAATTAGCTAAGAACACACTGAGCATGCTTATTTTTCTGCATGAAAAACATGTACTTCTTTCATGAGATAATTAAAATGTCAATTTTTTAGGTACATGTTAAATATTGCAATATCGATATCGCTATAATCAACAACCATATAGCATATTGCATGTTTTTACAATATTGTGCAGCCCTTGTAGAGACCTACTTCAAGTGTAACTTGTCTTTTCAGTAGACTACACCGGTCTGATCAGCTATTTCGAATCGGACGATATTTTGTTTTTAGGCACATTTTGTAATCAGCTGTCATAGGCGGGATTGCACCAACAAGGTTTATTTAATTAATTTAATATTAGCTCTAATCAGAGGTTGGTAAAACTAGGTTAAAAATGAGTTAATCCGGTTTTAAAATTAAGCGGAGCTCTGTTGCACCATTTAAAATGAATCTCAGTTAAGTAAAACTCCGTTTAAACTGAATATAAACCGGGTTTAGAGGATAATGGCGGACAGAGCGCCGATGTGGATGGTTATCCTGTTGTTGCTCCGGCTTCTTTTTTCAGTGATTGGTGCTTGATCATCCACCTTTATTCTTGTTTATGATCACCAATCTTTACTGGGTTTTCAATACAACCTTGGAGATTCGGGTGCATTTGAGCATGGTTGTGTGAAGACATTGCCCCATTCCTGGTTGATCTACACACGCTCCCGTCACGGCGGAAGCGGGCGTGGTGGCCAGATGGTAAGGTTAAAAAGGGAGCTAAAACACGCTTCGTCCCCTGCTCGTTGACGAACGCTGTGGTGCGTCGGGACCCTGTCGACTTCTGCCTGCTACTGATCGTCGGCTCTCCCAGGGAGCTTCAGATGTGCCACCGTCCGCGCATCTTCCAACGTGGGGTGAATCTCCAGCTTCTGAGGGAGCTCACCGAATGGAAGAGTCACGCATTCCCACAAGGATAACGTTGTAACGCCCGGTCCTTGACGTTATTCTCATTCTGAGGGAGTTATTTCTTTACAGTGACTTGCATTTTCACTGCCTGACGGAGACTTGGACTCCCGCCGGTGAGTGCAGTGCGATGTTCGAATCATTATCGCCTGCATGTTCTTACTTGGATGGCCCTAAAATTTAGGGTCGTGGTGGAGGAACAGTGACCATTTTTAAAAACTATTTTAAATGTAAAAAGTTTATATTCGGCACATTGATCAAAAGCTTCGCAGCCGCCTTCTTTGAAGTAAACCGCACTGTCCCTTTGCTGTGCGTTGTCATTTACCTTATTTCCAAATACAAAAATGACTTTTTGAATGGCTTTTCGTCAATATTTCAGAACCCTGGGGGGAAAAAAAAAACACATTCGCTACGTGAGCACACACTGAGATACGGGCTGACATTGCTTGCTAGCAAAAACGTAAGGCTAACATTACTTGTTAACTTAATTGATCGCCTATAATTATAATGGCTTGTCAGAGAAGCACAAACTTTTCCTCCTTTGACAAAAACTTGCTGACTGAATTAATGAGGCAAGAAGAGCAAACAATAGAAGACAACACAACAGACAACAGCACTGTGAAAAAGGAAGATACTGTTTGCTAGCAACTAGCTGACAGTTACAACAGATTGACCAGAGTGAAAGAGACGTCGCTGGGTTTAAAGCTTGCTGGAAATCTTAACAAAAGAAAGAGTTGTAGCATTGGTGGTACAGCTGCATTTCTGTCCCTGCCGTGTTTGACAGTTGGTCCAGTCTTCCTGTTCACCTCCAAAACCTTTTCCTTGGTAAACCAGTACCCCAACAAAAATCATTCTTCATCATAAAATTAAAGGGGATTGAGCCTGTCTATCAATTTTGTACGCGGGACTTAACTCTTTTTGCTCTATCCACCTTTAAAATGCAGCCAGTGTTAAAGCAACACTGTGTCATGTCAAGCGCCATGTGGACAAATGCGGTAGTGTTTTGGCAAGTCAACCACATTTCCCATGCAGGCCCGCGCATAGTGTCGTGAAATCCTGAGCTCTCGCTGGCTCTGCAAGTTGGACTGAATTACATTTCTATTTCCAGTGGCTGTGTGAAAGATGAATAGCGATGAGGTAATGAATCTAATTTAGTTTAAACTATACTTCTGTTTTTTTTGTTTGTTTTGGGGCTTCTGCCATGACACCATTAATAGCGCGTAGACGTTCAAATCGACTTTTGTCCTTGTAGCGAAAGGAGGAAGTGAGTATGCCGTAAAGCAATTCAGGACATTTGTATTTTTTTTGTGTGCCAGGGTTGCTTCCATCCTCCTCAAAGTTGCTTAGTGCCAGTAAAAACGATACAGACCCCCCCAGGGCATGACAAAAGTCCCATTCAACCACTTGTAAGTCAATGTTTCATCAAAAGAGTTGTGAAAAAAAAAAATTAAGGTCGATGTCCTGCCCAGTGCTGCTTTAAAGAGAAAGTCAACCCCAATTTTTTTTTTCAAGAATATGTTCAATGCAGGCCCACTAGTTGAAACAAGGCTGATTAATATTGCATTTGTGGAATAAGAGTTAATCCACCTGTTTTTAGCCATCTCAGGGCCATTTTGTCACTTCTGTTGACTGCAAATGACATTACAGTTGCTCAGGGCTCAGGTAACCACCAATGACAGTGACAAAATGGCCGCCCCCTGAGATGGCTAAAAGCGGGTGGATTTTGCTGTTTAACTCATATTCCACAAACGCAATATTAATCAGAATTCCTTGTTTCAACTAGTGGGCTTGCACAGAACATATTCTTGAAAAAAAAAACGTTTGGGTTCACTTCCCTCTTTATAGTTAAAGCATCCCAATCGTTGATTTAAAAATAATTCTCGATCACAGTTTGGACTGGAGTTTAAAGTTCTGGTGCAACAGAATTCAAACTTAAACCAGGATTTAATGCAGTTTTAAAGTTAAACCTTGTTGGTGCAATCCAGCCTTAATGTCTTAATTCGCCAAGAAGTCCGCAGTGTTTCCCACGTGTACATTTACTTGTGGCGGGTTGCCACAAATGAATTTTGGCAACCATGTATAGAGTTTGGCCCAACCAGTCAGAATGTAACCATTGTATTAACTTTCTTTTTCTGATCGGAGAGCCGCTCCGCTCCTGCTCCTAACTCTGAAACCTCCACAATTATAGAGTTTTAAAGCTGTACACCATGTGTATTATTTTTGTCCTTTTTCTTTAAAGTTGACAATATACAATATATTTTAGTCTGGATGTTTATTTGCCTGCCTCCAGTATCGGTCCATTAACCACCGAGTGGATGCAAGCTCACTTCGTCTGCATCGTTGGTACTACTCAAGGATATTCCAGTGGTCAGTTCAAATCTTCTTACTCTCTTCATTTTCTTCATCATCAGCACCTCTGAAGAAGCTTGATAACGATCCTAATCATATCCAAATCTTGATTTTTTTTTTTTTTTTCTTTCAAATGCACTCTTTTACTGTTGTTTTTAAGTGGGCTTTTGGGATGAATCTGTTTGAAATGAGGACCATCGTCCTTTTAGTTGAAAGACTAATTGACCAGACACATCACTTGGATAAAAGCAGATACTGTACATACTTGGTAGTTTGAAGTGCAAGCGCAATCCATCCATTTGTCTTTCAAAGTAAAACTTTGATCGTAAAACCTTTATTAACTGTTCAAGCGGTATTTTCGGATTTTAACATTATTCATTCTCATACAAGTACTGTATGAGTTAACCAGTACAGTATTATTCAGTTGAGAATTTTTAAACACGAACTGTCACACCATGTACATAAAATATGAATAAAAAGACACACATGTAAATGCATGTAAAATGTTATAACATATCGTCGCTGTCCTGTGAAAAACACTTATCTCCAATTTTGGAAACTTTTTTAATTTTCACATTAATGCGATGTCTGTAATGCAGAAACATGATTCATGTAAAAATGAGAACATGAAAAAAAAAAACGAGATGTGTTTTTTACATGACGGCGACGATATAGACTACACACATACATAAATATATTTCACTTCACCTCTTGATCACAAATGACAAGCATACTGTATATCAACTAACCATTCTGTAGCACCATCCACAGTGGATCCAAATTATGATTTTTTTTTTCACAGTTGTAGGGATGTAATGATTTATCAAAAATCAATACAAAAACCATATAAATGCTTAATATATGCATCGTTGTAAAATAAAACAATTGATTCGTGATGCCATGTTAACTATGGCCGCTCTCATATCATGCCTGTCTGCAACGCTCATGCGCAGTAATGGTAATCCGAGTCATCTGTGATGTAAACAGCATTGTGGGTAATGGTGTCATGGCCACCCGAGTGAGCAATCCGAAAGGGCACATTTCACAAAATTACTTAAAACAATGTAAATCTCCCTTTGATAGTAGCACGGTAGTGATAAACGAGCATCTGAAAAGGAAGCACATTGTGGCTGATGCACAATTTTATTTTTCACACTGAGACAGTCTTTTCTGGAAGCGAGCTGTAGTTGGCACACAGACTCACGTTTGCCGTGTCTGATGGAACACCGCGCGCATGTTCTGTTGTGGTACTATATTGTGGCGTCTACTACGGATTTTAGAGGCATTAGTCAGCAAACTCCCGTTTATTTAAAAAACAAAACACAGTTTTTGTACACCCGTGGTGCCGCAGTTGACATTAAACAGCAAGAGAGGAATTGTGCTCCCTCACAGTCACTGTGATCACTTTCCGAGTGTTGCGTTTATGAACTCGGAAATCTCACCACTCAAAGTTAACACAACATGACCTATTTTCCACAAACCCTTATTGGTAACACCCAACAATAAAAGACATAACATACCTAGGTCATTAGAATGAACTAATTAGTAGGGGTGTAACGGTTTTTGTATTCGTACCGTCTCGGTAAGGGCTTCACGGTTCGGTCACGCAATCATACGACGAATACGTCTGATGGGAAAAAAATAAATAAAAATCAACGCCTGAGACTAAGCGGCCGCCACAATTGTTGGTCAAAGAAGAAATAGATCAAAACAAATGTAGAAGAAAAATGGCGAGTGCGGGAGAAAGCATGGAGCTAGAGGAGCCATCTGCCGCTATACAAATCGGACGTTTGGGAACATTTCGGCCTCCGATTTGAGTACGACGGCGATGGAGTATAAGCGGTGGAGCGAACAAGAACTGTGTGTCGGCGTTGTTCGACCTCCGTGTGATATGTTGCAGGTGACACTTCAAACACGTTTAACACATGTAAGACGGCATCACCCCAATACAGTTACTGGGGTTAGAAAAAAGAAACCCGCTCAACACCAACAACTTATCCCTGTACTTTTAAGCAGCCTAGAGAAGTGAAAGCAGACAGCTACAAATATATTAGTAATTACTGAAGCAATCGGCATATACATAGCAACATCTATGCACCCATATGCTTTAGTCTAGGAGCCGGGCTTCAAACATTTATTAAACATGCTGGAGCCCCGTTACAATGTTCCTTCCTGGGCGCATATTAGCAAGACCGCGCTCCCTGTCATATACAATCGCACAAGAGCCATGGTGGAACATGAGCTGTCCCCTGCTGCTCTTATAATGAAGTTAAAGTTATTTGTTGGCAAGTGCTACCTGACTTTATCTGCAGCCTCATTCTATCCATAAAAGAAAGGGTGTTTTCCTGTGTTTAATATTTTTTATCATCATTATTATTATACAACCCTAATGCGCAAGTTTTGATTCCATTTTGTTCTTTATAACAGGGAATGTTTTTTGCTTTACAAAAAATTGAATTGTAGCTTGCTCTCTGTTAAAACTGAATTTTAAAAAAACAACCTAGTCTCATGCATTTGAGACTTATTGCTGTGCCGAACCCGAACCCGAACCGAACCGTGAACCCCATACCGAGGAACGTACCGAACCGTGACATTTGTCAACCGTTACACCCCTACTAATTAGTGTGCTGAAAATAATGATGTTCCTCCTAATCTTTAAATCTTTTTTTCCGTTCCGGGTGCATACCACATTTTGAATGTGTAGATCACATTATGCATATTAGAGAAGCAAAACAAATCGGATTAAGGTTAAATAAAAACAACATTAAAATCCAATACAAGTGTCTAGTTTAGTTTTCTTTAGCACAGTGCTTTTCCCTCATCTACATTAAAAAATGGCTTGGTGCCCAAGAAAAGTGAAATATGTTTCCAAGAATTTCTATTAGTATTTATAGGTAATTTCATAGTAATGCAACTCATCATAATGTGTAGTTTTTGATTCTATTTTAAAATGCACTAAACATTTACGGCCCAAAGAAATTAAGGCCACAATGTCGCCTTCAATTTTAATTACTCCATGATTTCTAAACATTTCAGGAATGCTGGTACAAGCTGCAAAGTTTAATACAAGTTGAATGTACTTTCATCTTAATCGTCCTTATTATTCTTTTGTACATACCTTAAAGAATTGAAGCTGGAAGCTACCGATAGTCAGAGAGCCTGGTGCGGTTATGCTGCCATTTACATATGATCCGATTAGTCGACTAATTGCGACTACTGCTGGTGATTAGACCAGCAAAACAATTGTTTGTGGCAGCCCTAGTTGACACGCTTGCACTAAATATCATTTCGTATTGCGTATTTGAATGGCGGCAGCACCACACTAGCACACAGAGACAAGCATGGTAACAATTTTTTAAAAATCGAATCGAAAATCGGGAACCGAAAATCGAATCGAGTCGGGGCTTGAGTGAATCGTTACATCCCTATAAAGTTGCATTTGAACTGCCGCCACACTCAAACACTCGCTGAACAAAAATACTTGAACACCACCTGCTGAGAATGTGAGTCTGCTCATTTCTGGTGGATATTGTTCTTCTTTTTCTCGCCTTAACCTTTCAGAGTAATTATTGCAAAAAGGAAGCAAAAACATCCATATACGTAGAGTTAATCCTTTGGTGCTGGTTAAAGTGGGGTAGACTGACATGCTTATTGGTTAGATGTAATGAAAGGTGGAGCAGATATCAACTCACAAGGTAGAATTAAACATTTAAATTTTGGAAAGTATTTTTTCCTCTCAAAACTGTACAACATTTGGGGCATTCGAATTACAATGTACCACTCAAGATGGTATAAGAAACCATTTTCCCCCTTAATTGTTCGTCCAGCCATTCATTTTCGACACCACATACAATAGGCTCTAGCTCTCCCCAAAAATCGTTGTGTAGCAGCAAGTGCAGTAACAGTGTGTGTAAATTAAGCAAATTGATTCAATTAATTTGGTTTGTAATGGCCATCAAATGATTGAATCCAATAATACATATTTAATGTTTGCTGTTGGATTTACATTTGTATCAGTCCCACATCCATTTCAAGCCTCTGTAACTGACTATTTATATCCATGCAGGGGCTTAGGCCTAACCATTGCGGTGGTGCTGTTGCTGGCGTTTGTGGAGCGGCCATCTTCCCTTTCTGTAACCTCTGACCCTCGATATCGCTCTCCACCTTGGGAGCCTCCTTGCGGCTTTACTGAGAGCATTGAGATAGTCTGTCTAATCATTTTTACTCTTGATCTTGCTGTTAAGGTACATCCATTCAAACATTGCTTAAAAGACAGCATATCAAATAACTAAGTATAATTGGGCTTCTCTTGTGGTTCATTCTCAGAGCTACTTAATTGGCTGGGATGAATTTAGGAAGAACAAATGGCTAATGAGCTATACCATTGTCATTTCCATCTCCATAATTGACTGGGTGTTGTCCATCAGCATGGCCTGTGATGAGGTGAGAATTACACTTTTCATACTTAGCAGGGCTCTTTGAAAATCAGAACTGAATTGACCCCCAAATTCCAAATTCAATTCTTGAATTTGAATTGCAGTGGCAAACAGGAAGCAAATTTGAATTGAAATTTGAATTGCAGGAAGTAGAATTGAAATTCCATGAAATTCAAAGAAATTCATGATGCAAAATTATAGTCTATTTAACAATGAAGCTTTACAGTACAAAAGCCTATTTACAACATTAATGTCATACAGTATTATCGTAAGGACTGTGTGCACAATACTTAATTATAGTAAGTAGTAAAGTGTAGTAATTGTTTTTTTAATTAACATTAAAAGCCTACTCAGATAAAAGAGATCATTAAAATTGTAAAAACTTAGAAATTGTTTGATATGATGGTAGAACAGCACTTCATTTTCCCAGAATATGTTGCTTTTTTAAAGTTTTTAAAATGGATGCCTAAATATTTTGGACATTTTGTTTGGAGCACACTAGTGAAATACACTGTTTCATTCTCACTTATATATGATGAGAATTAGTTTTCTAGAATTGCATTGAATTCACTTACTTTCTGATTCAAATTGGAATTCACTTCAACATCCTGTGGGGTGGAATTGATTTGAATTTTAAATTACATGTATATATATTAGGGCTGTCAGTTTAGCGCGCTTTTCTCGGCGTTAATCCAACCCCCTTTTGATGCTGTCAATTTTTTGGATCGCGAGATTAAGGTTTCCATAGCAACCAGCGGCTGCATTGATAATGGCTGCTGGTCACCACGATCTATACATGTATGTTAAAACAAAAGCTTTAGAGTAGAGGAGGTGTTGCACCTGCTTCAAAATATTGACGATGAGGATGAATTGCTGGGCAGACGCATGCACGGCTGTGTCCCTCTTAGGGGTGCCCACCGAAAACCCGGAATCGAGTGGAATCGGTTCCATCATTACAGTTCACCCGGAACCGTTCAGATTTTTAGAATGTCTGTGCTAAGTTTCGATTCCTAGTTAGCCACACGGAAGAGCTACTAACGAAGTACGACAGATTAAAAAAAAAAAAAATAAAATTTAAAAAAAAAATGTGTGCGCACATGGCACGCAGCCATGCCGCTGAAGCTTCGTAGCAATAGCACGTTAGCTCGTCCCCACTCGCGCTCAGCTCCTCGGCTCGCTTCGCCCCGGCCGGCAAGCGTGGGCAGCGGTGGCCACTCTGAGCGTGCGCCGGGCCCTTCCCACGGATTTCTAGCAGCAGCCGCTGGGCACCGCGGTGGCAGCAGTCACCCTACACGGGGTCGGTGATCCTGCCCGGGCAGGCCTGGCTGGCTCATTCATCCGACGCCAATCCATAGAATGACGCAATGCGGCTCATGACCCAAAGTCAGAATCGGCTAAGTACGTCTAATTGCAACATTGAACCAACAAGTTCAACACACAAATGCACATATATTTAGCTTATATCATACGTAGCTGCAGCATATACATAAATACTGTACATACAGATACATCGTATGGTTACATAGACTGCTTGGATTAGATAGACTTTCCTTGCTTGCCCTTAAAATGCAGCGTTGTGTTGGTCATATATATTTTCTTTCTAAAGCAAGACAAGGTTAGCCAATCAATTGGTGTTCAGTTGAATCCAATACTTTTTCAATTGAAGGGAAAGTCAACCCAAACATTTTTTTTCAAGAATATGTTCGATGTCGGCCCCCAATTCAAACAAGGCATTGTGATTAATATTGTGTTTGTGGAATATGAGTTAAGTTGTAAAATCCATCCATTTTTTACCATCTCTAGGGTCAGCCATTTTATTACTTCTGTCGACTGAAAATGACATCACAGATGCGCTGAGGGCTCAAATAATGACCAATCATGGCTCAGTTTCAGAAAACAGGTGAGCTGTGATTGGTCGTTACGTGAGCCCTGAGCAACTGTGATATAATTTTCAGTTGAAAGACGTGACATAATGGCCACGCCCAGTGATGACTAAAAACAGGTGGATTAACTCTTATTCAACAAACGCAATATTTATCAGAATGCCTTGTTTGAACTATTGGGCTTGCATGGAGCATATTCTTAAAAAATAATGTTTGGGTTGACTTCGCTTGAATAAAGTATTTGCATAAGAAAATCAATCCTCATATTCATGTTAAGGGTATTAAAATTCAAGAAAATAATGGGACAGAAAAATCAAGGGATTTTTTTTTTTTTACAATAAATAAAATACGAGATTAACTATGAGTTAACTGTGAAAAATGCGATTAACTACGATTAAAACATTATTAAAACAATATAGTGTAGAGGCCTGTCAATAATGCGTTTACTTTTTTAAAAATATATTATACATTGAAAAATAAATCATACTTGAGTAGCATTAAGGAATCCCAGGGTAAATCTCATATGGATACTTTAAAAAAAAATGTTAAAAAGTGACATTTTCTTTCTTCTATCATTGGTCAGAAACTGAGAGTTCGACGTTTTTTTCGACCATTCTTCCTCTTGCAAAACTCTTCCCTGATGAAAAAGACACTGAAGTGCATCAAGAGAACTCTGCCTGAGATTGCCAGGTATTTACTTTCTTCACACTGAACAAGTTTTGTCATTAATTAAGATTAGGACCACCCAATATTGTCTCACAAGCACCCCCAAGACGGAAACAAAAATAGCCCTTGACACCAGTTCTTGCTGATTGACACACTCAAACATGATGCCATAATTAAAGCCACCACAAAAGGATTTTACTTGTCGAATTGAACTTCCAAAAAATATGAACATTTTCTACGATGTTCTGATTTGAGATGCATCTTTCTAACTGTCATAAGATCCTCACTTTGTTAGAAGATCCAGAGTCAAAAGCCCAGAGCTACTTCCAAAAATTATGTGATGTAATCCTTAGTTCCTCATTGTAAAGAAAAACGTATCTGCAGAACACTAATGGTTTCTCCCTTGAGCCATGTGAGCTTATAATACAATTGGAAATAAGTATTAAAGTTCATTCTATGAACAACTTTTACTTATCTCTACCGTCGGGTAAAACCCTCATAAGTCACATTTCGGCGAATTTCACATAAAAAAAAAAAAAGGATGGAATGTAAGGACGGAAGCACTTAAAAAGGACGAGGATGGCTGGGGTCGGAGGATTATTATTCTTATGAATAAGGACGCAGGGATGAGGACGGAGGACGGACTGGCAAAATAGGGTCAAGTGCCAAGATCTGGTTACTAGTAGTTGAATGTACCGGTTTGTCATATTTAACTCACATTTGTTTGATTATATATCTTGCGCTGTTTTTGTTTATTTAACAAACCATGACTTTAGGTTGTATGTAAAATAGTGCTATTCCGATAAATTCCTACAAAGCATTAACATAAATCTTATAAATATATACATACTTAGAGAAACTACATCTCAATGGGCATCTGTCGTACAAGTATGCCTTTAGATCGTAAAACAACCACAAGAAGGCGGGCCATACTGGTATTGGCAGCCATTGGAGTACCAATACCTAGAAATGAGGCCGTGTATCCGCCTGATACGACACTTGGCATCAGTTCTCGCCTATCCCTAATATATAGAAAACCAACATGCACTCAACACACAAATAAAACCCTTGCGGTCAATTTTGGAGCAGTCCGTCGACTGGTTGGGCACTCCACTTGTACAGTGATTACCTTGTTACACTTGCTGTTGAAGTGGAAGTCAAGACAAAAATGTTTTTTACAATACAGTGGTACCTCTACTTACGAACGTATCTTCATACGAACTTTTGAAGTTACGAAACGCCGCAACAGGAAAATATTGCCTCTTGTTACGAAAGAAATTTCAGGATACGAAAGGTAAAAATACAGCATGGTCCGCTACTCGCAGCTCAAGAGTTTACTGAACACAACATACTCATAGCTGCTCTGCCATTGGCTATTAGCTAGCTTCTTGGGCCATGAGGTGTTCCGATAGTTTTACGTGAATTACAGTATTAGCTATGGACCCCAAGAAAGTGATGGAGGAACGAGGAAAAGAAAAAAAAGGAGAAAATAGTTGTTTTTTTTGTCCATACAGCAAGAGATAATAGAAAAGCATGAAAAAGGGATGCGTTTGGTTGAACTTGCCAAAGAATATGACCGTAATGTATCGACAGTCGCCACGTTATTAAATCAGTTCGTTTACAAAACGCCAGGCAAAAACCAATTCTGAGAGAGAACATGAACCAAAGAGTGCAAAAAGCGATTAAAAGGGAAATGACCATCATTTTTATCTTTACTCTATTCTTTGTTTTGTACATTATGCCCAATTCTCATTTATTGTGCAATAATCTAATTGTAACATGTATTTGTTACATGTTTTGATGCATTTTTATGCTTTATGAAATATTTATGTATGAATATTGGAGGGCTTGGAACGGATTAGGGCATTTACATGGAAAACACGTCCCTACTTTTCTAGTTAAGAAATTTCTTCCAGAACCAATACATTTCGTAAGTAGAGGTACCACTGTAATATGTTCTGGGCGGCCCCACTAGTCTAAACACGGTATTCTGATTGAAATTGCCTTAGTGTAATATGAATTAAGTGGCAAAATCCGCCGGTTGGATTTTTCATTTGCGAATGTCACGTGACCGAGCCCAGAAAACAGGTGAGCCATGATAGGTTGTTACCTGAACCCTTAGGAACTGTGATGTCATTTTCAGTCGACAGCAAGTGACAAAATGGCCGCCCCATGAACGAGATAAAAACGGGTGGATTTTGCTGCTCAATTAATATTCCGCAAGCATTAATCAGAATGCTACGTCTGGACGAGTGAGGGTGCATACAACATATCGTCGAGAACATGTTTACTTGACTTCCCCTTGAAACTTTTCATTGCCCATAACAAGTGGTTCCTTTTGTGTTGTATCTGCAGTGTTATTTTGCTGCTGGCGCTTCACCTCTGTCTGTTTACTATGATTGGCATGCTGTTGTTCCCTAAAACTGAGGTGAGTTATTGTAAGTATATTCATCCTTTGTTTCCTAAGCTGTTCCCCAATCAAAAAGAGAAAATCGTTTTTTTTTTGTCAATACAAACAAAGCAACAGATAATAGAAAGGTATGAAAAAGGGATGCGTTTGGTTGTGTTTGCAATGTAAAAACAAATGTGACAATTCATTCTTGGCACTGAATGTTTTGATTCTAATGAACTCGTTTTTGGTATTTAATGAGTTAAAGGACTTTTAGTTTGTTTTCTGTAGAGATGTATTTTTTTTTCAGGGCAGATACCGATTAATAATCGTAAAGGAGGCTGATAACCGATATTTGGAGCCAATATTCATTTTAAGCAAAGAGGCAAATATTGGCGTCAAAATCGAAAAAAACAAAAAAAAAATTAAAACACTCAACTTTGTTGAAACGTCTTTAAGCATATGTTTATTGAACAATTTTTCAGATTTGCATAATGTTGATTTTTTTTTTTTTTCAATTTATTTATTATTTTTATAAATGTTTGCCAATATGTCGTTGTTGTAAAATTCGAACAAAAAGGGAGCTCCCAGGGTCATGATCGTGTCTTCAAAAGTTAAATGAAAACTTATAGTAAAAACAATAGCGTCATACAGTTTTACAGTAACTAAAGTCCTCCAAAATTTCAAAATGACAGAAATGTTCAAATGATCTTTGTTTTGATTTCAAACAAAAACAAAAAGTGCCTAGTGTTCCCAGGGTCAGTAGAATCTCTTAGAAAGTTAAGTGAAAATTTGAATAAATACATTCTTGAAGTTCACACAGTTTTAAATTTAAATACATTTACATTTTTAAAAAGGCTGATGCCGATATTCATCAAAACACTGAATATCTGAGCCGATAATCGGCCCGGCCGATAATCGGTGTGTGCCTAGTTTTTGGGCAATTCAGAACTCTCTGAGCCTTTTCAGACTTTTGCTCTTTCCCTTAACAGAACACCTTTCACATGTATTCATCACACCCAAAGAATGCCTCTTTTTGTTTTACCTCCCTCTTCCTCTGTGGTTGTGTTCAGGACCCACTTAAGAATGAAGAGTGGAAAGTGTATTTTCGAAACCTGCCTACTTCACTTACTTCCCTACTGGTGCTGCTCACCACAGCAAACAATCCAGATGGTATTGTATTCAGCCATGATATCAAAGCGCTGTCACCGTCATGCATTATTGTTTATAGTTAGCCAATTGCATTATTTATTCTTTTATTAATTCCAAATGTTCTGATTTTGTGCAGTGATGATCCCAGCCTACTCCCTAAACAGAGGTTATGCCATTTTCTTTGTCACCTTCAGTGTCATTGGTAAGATGTATTATCAGTGGCTACGTTTACATGGACAAAATTTCTTTAATCCGATCAGAGTTCGGATTAAAATTATGATCAGATGCACTGTTTTTATGGACACTAAAAATATTGATCCGATTAGGACTTGCATGTTCATGTATCACACTTTCGAGTGGAACAAATTTTGACATGCGCAGATTGACCAAACTATAAATTGTAGTAGAAGAAGAAGCTGTTGCAACTTCCTTGTCAACAACATCACTCCATCCATTTCTATTTCAAATGTTATTTTCCATATTTCTCCCATTTACACTGTTATGGTGAGTTAACACTTCCAAATGGAGCTGCAATTGTACCAGTTCAGTCTTGCATTCGCCAAGTCTTTCACTCACTCTGCTTCTCCTAGCTTCCGGGGACAGAAATTCGCATACAGACGCGCGGTAAAGACAGTTTAAAGGATTTTCATGCACGGCGATCGGATTATCAATCGACATAAACCACCCCTCTCGTTTGGAATAAAATCTTGATCGGAATGGGCTTGATCGGGTCAGAATATCCCAAATAGGGTGTGTGCATGAAGCATTTTTCTTCCGATCAAGCTTTTAATCGGAATAAATGTGCCCATGTAAACGTAGCTAGTGTCTCATTCAGTTCAATGTTTACCTGTTTCATGAAAGAAAAGTTGTTTTATCCTGTAGAATGTCTCATTATCTGTTTCCTTCCAGGAACCTATTGCTTGATGAACTTACTGACAGCCATTATATACAACCAGTTCAGGGGATATTTGCTGGTAAGTTGCAAAAGGGCAAGATAAAACATTTAAGGCCCTTACCTTATCTTACCTTAGTTGCCTTCCTTATTTATACAAACTCCAATTCCAGTAAATTCTTTAAAATCTAAATAAAAACAGAATAGGGGAGAGTGGGGACCATATGTCCCGATTTGCGCGGGACTGTCCCGCATTTTAAGGATTTTTGATGCGTCCCGCAAATTGACTCGCTGTCCCGCATGTCTGATCGGCAGGCAACAATTTTCAACGTGCGTCTAAAATCTTGTTTTTTATTAAGCGCCTGTGTGCTGAGTGAATACAGTGTTACTATTATGGGGGCGGGTCTCGGGCTGTGTGTGTGGGTGTGTGTGTGTGTGTGTGTGTGAGATTTGACAAGGTTCTATTGTGTGAGTGTGACTATTGTTAAAGTGCCTTCTACCTCAAGGTATGATGAGACTGACTAATTTCAGCCTTTACTGTGAGCTCCTATTGCAAGGGCGGAGCTATGGGTGAGCCTGGGTGTGCACAGGCCCACCCAGATTGACAGACTGCCCACCCAGTGAGATTCTTGAAAAAATATATCCTTTTACATTTTTTGTAAATTATAAAATTATTTTTGACTTTGTGTTTCGTTGTGTTTTTTTTATTGTATTGAATATTAAGAATGGCATAATTGTTATTGTCTAAGCAGGATCTGAACTTCATATTATTCAGTTTGTCATTTTATTTGAATATGCGATCTGTCGGGATAGGAGGATTGTGCTCAGTGAGAGAAATATTTAGGCCCACCCATTAGCCACGTTCTGGCTCTGCCCCGGTTCTATTGATATTAATGTCTCAGAGATTTACCTTTTTACTAGCAGTTTGTGTTGTATTTTTGTAACTGCAGATAATTTCAACTGCAATTCTGTGTTCTGTGTTTTTATTTGTAGATCTATAATTGTTATTTTGTTACAGTTTATTATATTATATGTTACTGAACAGTTGACAAGCTGTGTCATATGCATTTTTGGTGTCCGTCGCGAGCGTCAGCTGCGTCCCACATTGTCCCCCACAAGCATACTCCCTGTCCCACATCTGCTGAGTTTGGATCTGGTCACTCTAGGTACAGCTAAAAACAAGCATTTTAGCGATACGTTCCATACATTTGTATGGACAAGTTCACATTCCCCTGCCACATTAACAAGTGGAATGTCCAGTTGAAGGCCGTATCTGTGAAGGTATTCAGATGCAGATGCAGTTAGGTGCTCATTTTGCAATGCAGTGATCCCTCGCTACTTCGCGCTCTGACCTTCGCACCCTCAGTGCATTGCAGATTTTTCAGAAGCATTCATAATAAATTAAAAATGAAATAACACAGCCATATCGGTAGCCGTATTGCAGAAAGACGCATTGTTTCAAAGATATGAGTTGACTCGGAGGCTTTGTACATACCCGCAGGCACTCATAAAAGGCGCGTGATTGGTTCCCAGCGTGAGACGAGATCACAAGTGGATTTACTGTATCCACTTGTGTACTGTATGTGAGCTGACTGGGTGCGCATCATCGCAGCCTCTCGCTACCGTCCACGCTAACAAACTAACAGCACTTTCGGACAACATTCTGTTCGCAAATCATAACGTTATTCAAATGGGCCGTTCGGCAGCTGTGGTTACAAGTTGTGAGCAGAGCGGCTCGACCACCCGGCAAGCGCGAACGTACTCAGCGCGCCGAAACAAACGTTATGTTCGTGCCTGCATGTGCGCCCGGCAGTAGATAAAAACCTAAACAATGTTAAACGTGTAGTTTCAGTTTCAAATAAAAGCTGGATGCATATCAAGACAGTAACTTACACACATTTACTACACTACTTAGCACTGATATAAATACGTCAAATTACGCATGAGTTGTATCTATATAACATGTCAAACTACACATACATTTTATATATATAACATGTTAAACTACACATACATTTTATCTAATTATATGTATGCAATGAGTCGATCATGAAATCCAAATCCATAAATTAGCACTCTCTCATATAAACCACGCCAAGCCAACTACCAATCCCATAATGCTTGCGGTACCAAACGTCACTCGCCAGCTGATTTAAAACCTACTCTTACAACTTAACCAAGCAAACGATCAAAGCACGTGGTGCACCCCAAACCAACTAATACAGTGTCAAATTAGCACAATTTTAACGAGCAAGTTAATTTGGCACTTTTATGACATGGCAAACAATCGCTACGACATTGGGATGACAGTCAGAATTGCAATCAGTAGCTTTACTTGTAAACTGCGGCATCAAACGGACATCGCAAATGTGACAGTTAAAGCTGAAAGCATAAAACCCACAACATAAAGAAATAGAGAGACTTTATTTGTTGGCTGTACACCGGGTCAAAGCTTGCGACTTTGCGTTTCAGCATTCACGTCATTTACTGTTCAAATAAATGTGGCATGACATGACACGTAGTAGACGTGACGTTCACGTGACCCGCCGAAACATTTAAACGGACTGAGCACCTTCATGTAAAAAAGTCTCAGAAACCACAACAGTGAAATTAAAATTATATTTTTTACTTCAGTTATCAACTGCGCAATTCACCCCAGTGATTTCTTACTAATGGCACTAGGGACAAATTATGACACAAAACCACTTTTTTTTCTAAAGCTATATTTATCAAAACATTTATTTAAGAATCACGGTTATTTCTGCCAGGGATGCACAACATCCTAAACTGTATGTACATATTTTAGTTGGAGGCATTCCTGTTATCGCTTTGCTTAAAAAGCACCTTAAAGTGGAAGTCAACCCAAACATATTTTTTTCAGGAATATGTTCCCAGAAGTTCCACTAGTTGAAACTCGGCATTCTGATTAATTTTGCGTTTGTGGAATATAAGTTAAGCAGCAAAATGCACTCGTTTGTAGCCACCTCTGGGGGCTGCCATTTTGTCTTCTGTCGACTGAAAATGACATCACAACTGCTCACAACAACCAATCACGGCTGACCTGTATTCAGAATCTGAGCCGTGATTGGTCGTTGTGAGCAGTTGTGATGTCATTTTCAGTTGACAGAAGACAAAATGGCCGCCCGCAGAGATGGCTAAAAACGAGTGGATTACCACTTATTCCACAAACGCAATATTTATCAGAATGCCCTGTTTCAACTAGTGGTCTTGCATAGAACATATTCTTGAAAAAAAAATGTTTGCGTTGACTTCCCTTTTAAGTAACAATTGGCGCTACTTACCGCACTCCCCTCTACAATGATTTGCAAATCCTGTTCAACCCACATTCAATTAAATACACTACCAAGACAAGATATTTCAAGTTCAAACTGATCAAATTTGTTTGTTAGTTTGGGTTTTTTTTGCAAATATTCACTCATTTTTGATTTGAGGCTTTCAACACATTGGAAAAAAAGCTTGGACCGGATCGCCGCCCGAGAGAGCTGCGCTAGATCAGCTGATGGCGGTCGTCAGACATCCCATATTGTAAGTCAGGGGTAGGCAATGAATTTTTCGAGGGGCAGTGTGAGAAACAAAAGGTTTTCAAGGGTCACTGCTATATGCTAACCTCAATTGATTCCCCTTTTCCCTCCATTGTGCTCGTAGAATGTTGAATGTTGCTAATATGAGGATCACAGTTGGCGAGCTATTTTTTTATTTTTTTTTTTTAATGAAGTCGTTGTTTGAAGTCCCTAAACAGTGACAATATCTCTAAGTTGGCAACACTGAAGACGATATGTAGTTTTGTTTGGTTGCACGGCGGACGTGCGCATCAACATAAAAAGCAGCATTGGCATTTTCTTTAGATCTCATAAAGGCTGCAACGGCTGATCAGAGACTGTGGAAGGGTCCGAATGTGGGAATAGCTGACATCAACTCAGCAAAGCAGTGTTTTGTCATTAACATGGACCAATATCAGCCGTCCCCCTTCAGCTAGGGATGCCCTTTGTTTCGGAGCACTTGGCAATTGCCTGTCTTGCCTGCCTTGTTACGGCACTGCTGACCTAAGTGGAAATTCGGTTTGCACTCATGTTTTATATAATGCAGTGTGTGCAGTGTAGTGAATGTATGAATTACACCAGGCACAGGCACAGACATTTTGGGAGGCAGGTGCTCAATCCCCAAAAGAAAAGACCACCCTAAATTCATTGGATATGTTTAACTTTTTTTTTTTTGGTAAGGTGGGTAGTAACGAGTTACATTTACTCCGTTACATTTACTTGAGTAAGTTTTGGGATATTTTGTACTTCTAGGGGTAGGTAGTTTTACATGACTGTACTTTTTACTTTTACTTGAGTAGATTTGTGAAGAAGAAATTGTACTCTTACTTCGCTACATTAGGCTACATTGAACCCGTTACTTAAATCCCTTTATCTATCTATCTCTCTCTCTCTCTCTCACTCTCACTCTCACTCTCACTCTCACTCTCACTCTCACTCTCTCTCTCTCTCTCTCTCTCTCTCTCTCTCTCTCTCTCTCTCTCTCTCTCTCTCTCTCTCTCTCTCTCTCTCTCTCTCTCTCTCTCC
This sequence comes from Filicampus tigris, assembly GCF_054856515.1. Taxonomy (NCBI): domain Eukaryota; kingdom Metazoa; phylum Chordata; class Actinopteri; order Syngnathiformes; family Syngnathidae; genus Filicampus; species Filicampus tigris. Next base: position 30,124,497 of record NC_141219.1, read on the forward strand.
CTTTCTCTCTTTCTCTTTCTTTCTTTCTCTCTCACTCTCACTCTCACTCTCACTCTCTGACTGTGTTTCACCAATCAAACGTAGCTGTATAGCCGTATAGCCCAGCAGTCTCGTCACGTGATCATATTCAACTTCAGCTGCGGGAAAGAGTTGTTTTTGGATGAAACGGATGGAAAATGTCACGCAGCAATGCCAACTATGCAGACACAGAAGAGGACGTTCTTTGGGAAAAATACATGTTTTTGCATGTTTTGTCACTCACACACAGATTGAAACACACACACACGCACAGACACACACAGAGTTTATACGAGCTCATGGGCTACTTTGTTGTTCTGCCTGTACAGGGGCTGAAATTTTGTGCTACTTGTGCTTAATTTATTTTTTTTAATTTACACTATTATTATTTTATTGTTTATTAAAGTACTTGAATTTACCTTAAGATTATTTAAACTATTCTTTAATTAAATGCAATTCATTTTATTGATTGGATGGACTTTAATTTGACTGAAGATGATTATTTTGCATTTTTGTCTGATTGAATGGTTGTTTTTGAGACGTTGCTACAGTTACTCAGTACTTGAATAGTTTTTTCACCAAGTACTTTTTTTACTTTTACTCAAGTAATTTTTTGGATGACTACTTTTTACTTCTACTTGAGTCTTATTATTCTGAAGTAACAGTACTTTTACTTAAGTACAGTTTTTGGCTACTCTACCCACCTCTGTTGGTAACACAATTGACATAGTGTAATTGAGCAGGTAAAAATAAATCAGGAAAATGTTCAAATCCATAACTTCTGATAACTTATTAAATCTCTGCACCAAATAAATTAAATAAAAATAAAGCATCCGATATTTTCTCTAAAATCTATTTACAAAGGAAGCAAGATCATTCAGCTACTTATCAGGAGCACCTTCATGAGTCTTTCAGAAATCAGAAACCCACTTGGCCAATTAACAATGGACCTATTTATTTGCCAACAAAATCAAATGGGAACCTGAATAACGTCAGGGAAATTTCTTCAGAGGTAAACACTTGTAGTTTTGATTTGAATTTGAATATATCTTTTGTGACATCAGTCCTGGAAATGTTCTTACTTTCTTAAAGGTTAACGGGTCTACAATCAATGGTTTTGTTATTTATTTTATTGGGGTATCAAAGATGTTAACAGTTAGCCTGTCATGTTTGTCATCCAGTTGTCAGTCCAAACATCCATAAATAGAAGGCGTCTGGGAATTCGAGCAGCCTTCCAAGTCCTTAGCTGTCATGATGCTGAGAATGCTGCAAGGTAAATGAGAACTCTCAGACACACAATGTAGTTGGAATGATTCACCTCTTATTACTTAATGGCTTCATCAAAGCTTTAACGTTTTTTTTTTTAATCCATGAATATGATGATTAGTTAGTCAATTGAAGCAAAAGTGATGACTGTACTGAACTAGATTTCTACATACATGCTTTGCATATGTAATGAATTAAAAAATATGAAACAACTCATCCGGGCGGCACGGTGGTCGACTGGTTAGCACGTCCGCCTCACAGTTCAGAGGTCGTTGGTTCGATCCCGGCCCCGGCCTCCCCGTGTGGAGTTTGCATGTTCTCTCCGTGCCTGCGCTGGTTTTCTCCGAGTACTCCGGTTTCCTCCCACATTCCAAAAACATGCACGGTAGGTTAATTGATCACTCTCAAATTGCTCCTAGGTGTGCGGTAACTGCGGTTGTGTGTTTGTCTCTGTGTGCCCTGCGATTGGCTGGCAACCAGTTCGGGGTGTCCCCTGCCTACTGCCTGACGACAGCTGGGATAGACTCCGGTACGCCCGCGACCCTTGTGAGGACAAGCGGTATAGATAATGAAAGGATGGATGGAAACAACTCATCCAAAAAGCCTAGGGGTCCCAAAGTGTACACAGGATTCCTAGTAGGACTGCTCCATTATGAAAACAAATATTAATCACGATTATTTTGTTCATAATTGAAATCACAATTATTCAAAGGATCACTTGTTTTTTGGTGCAAAACAAGAAAATGTTTGAATGTAAAAAATATAAAGACAAATAAACATAAGTAAGGGGGGGCTGTAGAAGTTTAAAATCAGGCGGACTGACCTAAAGGCAGGTACTATTGTTTTCCCCCCTGAAAAAAAGGCGAATGACGGATGACGGAAGGGTACCCATGCTGCAGATGGATGTTGAATAACGGGCGCTAATTTTTTTCTAAAATACCCAGCTCTGTGTATTAGGTTGAATTTTGTCACAATTCCATTTTTTTGCTCCCAGCTATCACAATTTGGATATGGGACATGGCAGAAAAAAAAGGAGATTGTCAGATCGGAATTGCACCCATTTCAATAAGGCAACAGTTGTATTTCAGTGTATTTTGTCAGTAAAATGTATGAAAACATTGATATCCATTTGTTTTTAGGGAATGTGTGCCAGTTGATGCAGTGCTACAAGTGATGTCCAGGATCCAGATGGAGAGCTACTACAAAGAAGCCATCACCTCTGTCAGAGATCATTGTGGCTTCCTTTAGTACACCGATCGACCACCTGAACCATTTTGTTTGAATTCAGCACAACTATCCTGTCTGCACAATGTACAGTGCCATGAAAAAGTATTTGCCATCTACTAAAATTTATTATAATAATTATTATGATTTATCTATTTATTTTTTTTGCATAATTTACCCACTTGAATATTTGAAAAGCGGGGAAATGCAAAAACAAGAATTTGTTTGAGATGAGGGCAAATATTTATTCACGGCACTGTAGATCTGCTGCTTCTAGACAAGAACTGGGGTTACAATGTTTGTTTGAAAAAGAAAAAGAAAATATAAGTAAACCTAACCAAAACCCCAAACCAGAGTGTGAGTTGAAGTTCTCCTTGAGGGACGCCAAGGACTCTAATAAATTCAAAATTCAAAAGCAACACAAGCTTTCAATCTTACTTTCACTTTTTCTTTATGATTGTTTCAGGAGACACGACAGTATCAAACTGAAGGCTTTATGAATAGAGAGCAGTTCAAAAAAATATTTGATGAACTGGATAAAGACCGTATAAAAGAGGTACAACTTTTCCTTTGAATGTTAAAGGTCACATGGATCATGCTTTTTTTAGATGATTATTGGAGATTGTTAATCGAACTATGTTCTTCACAGCACCCTTCCGCACCACAGTATAACTCTGTGGTATTGCAGAAGCTGCAGGTGATCTTCAGCCACTACTATTTTACTGTATTTGGCAATGCAGTGGCGTTGGCCCATGTGGTGTGCATATGTGTAAGTAAAACACTCACCTTTGTCCTTTTGAGCATGCACAGAAAGCTTCTGTCATGCACCAGTGTACAGACCTCAAGATGTCACCTTAACCAGGAGTGGGTCATTCCACATCACCCTCACTTTTTCAGATTTGTCTGAAATTTAGTGTGTAGTCATATCATAGCATGGACAGCCAAATTTTAAAATTTCAGCTTGATTGTTTCCAAGATATTTCAGTTTCAAATTGCCTTTTCTTAGCAACCGCTTGTCCAATTTCACAAACCATCTCTGGAAAGGGGAAATCATAAGGAATCCAAATAATTGTTTTTTTTGCATCAGAGTACGTTTGACATAAATGACCTTTTGTTCCATATTTCAACCTTGAAATTCACAATAAGCGACACACCCAACTAGGGCTGTCCCAAACAATTATTTTCTCCCGATTAATCTATCGACTATTTTTCAGATTAGTCGATTAGTCTAACAATACATTTTGTGCCTAATCCAGCAATTTTTGGGTCGAAGATTATTAATTTACAAAACCACTTCTGAACACTTTTTAAAATTCTTGATTTTAAAGTTAAGAAAAACTTTTGAAATTGAATGAACACTCACATCTCTTTTAGGCAAACATCATGACGTGAACATGAATGAGGTATTTCTAATAGTTTATTTTTCGTAGCAAAGCTTCGATGGCCGTGGCGAGGAACAATAGTGAGTTGTTGTTGCTTGGGGGACAGATTTGAGTGAGGGGCCAGGCTATGAACAGGCTTCCATGGCGCAGAGAGTCACTGTGAGTCACTCTTCAGTTCAAATATCGGCCAGCAGGGTGACGCTATAGAAGTTTGCCGACAAAAGCCCGTTTATAATCAGGCGAAAACGTTTGCGAAAAAGTGAACAAGTTAAAATTGGAAAATTTGGGCTTCCCATGCTATGAATTACCCCTAGACAAAATTTCAAAATGCTATTTTTGGGGTGTTTGCCTTGTTTCAACTAGTGGTCTTGCATAGCACACATTCTTGAAATAAATATATGTTTGGCTTGACTTCCTCTTTAAGAGTTTTATAATTATACTCTTAAAACTATTGTATTATTTAGCTATATTATTTTTCTTGCGCCCTCACAAAAATTACCTGGGGCTTAGAATCTATTGGACTCTCAAAAATGGCACAGCTTCTAAATAACGGATCAAAATCAAAATTCATTTTCCATTGAGATCATGTTTTTTTAATAATTTGTTCCAGAGCTCAAACTGTTGCCATTGTAAGAATCAGTACATGCTATAATATATCAGGAAACTAATGTTTCAACTTTTGTGTTGTAGCTTAACCCATTAAAGCCTGAAGCCCCTCGTGAGACATTTCTCTAAAACCTACGGTCGTCTTTGGAGTCACCCTTGAAAACCTGACATTTTCACCACCTACAAAATAATTAATATCTCAGCCCCTGTAAGAATAAGAATAAGAATAAGAATAAGAATAAGAATGCCTTTATTGATCCCACAGTGGGGAAATTTTCATTGTTACAGTAGCAAAGATATAGGTCACACAGGGGCGGCGGCATAATGTGGCCATTAATGTATAACATTGACGGCAAACATTTAGAATCAAACCTATGTAGATATACGCAGTAACATGTGTATATACACATGTGTGTACACACCAGCCTACATCTACATAAAAAATATGAGGAACACTCATTTCGGCCTGTACATAGTACAGAGGAAAAAATACTCTAAGTGACAGTGCTGCAGTGCTGTAGTGAAATGTAAGGAACAGCATTGGATAAAAATAAAACTAGACTAACAGTAGTGGGGAATGTTGAGTATTGCACGGTATTACAGTAGTGGGGAATATTGGGTATTGCACGATATGAGCTCAGGTGCAGGACTGCACAATTGCACTAATGTCCGCCAGTTTGTAGAGACTACACAATGTTCTTGTTAAAGAGTCTGACAGCAGCAGGCAAGAAGGAACGGCGGAATCTCTCCTTTGCACAGCGAGGGTGTAACAGTCTGTCACTGAAGGTGCTGTGGAGTGCTGTTAGGGTGCCCTGGAGGGGGTGGTCCGGGTTGCCCAGCATTGATGACAGCTTGGCCAACATCCTCCTGTCCCCCACCGAGTCCACAGAGTCCAGGGAGCAGCCCAGGACAGAGCCGGCCCTCTTGACCAGTTTGTCCAGCCGCTTCTTGTCCCGGGCCGAGACGCCGCCTGCCCAGGTGACCACTCCCTGGAAGATGACCGATGCAACCACCGAGTCATAAAAGTTCCTGAGGAGTGTCCCCTGAACCCCAAAAGACCTCAGTCTCCTGAGTAGGAAGAGTCTGCTCTGACTCTTCCTATAGAGGGCGTCTGTGTTGTCGCACCAGTCCAGTTTATTGTTCAGATGAACACCCAGGTACTTGTAAGTTGAGACTCTCTCAACATCTGTTCCCCGGATATTCACTGGTGCAGGTGAAGAGTGCTGGCGCCTACCGAAATCCACCACCATTTCTTTGGATTTCCCCGCATTGATCAGGAGGCGGTTCTGCTGGCACCAGTCCACAAAACCCTGAGTAAGTTCTCTGTACTCCCGATCATCTCCACCTGTGATGAGGCCGACAATCGCAGAGTCGTCAGAGAACTTCTGCAGGTGACAGGTAGGGGTGTTGTAGTTGAAGTCCGAGGTGTAGAGGGTGAACAGGAAGGGAGCCAAGACAGTTCCCTGTGGGGCCCCCGTGCTGCAGAGGAGCACGTCAGACACACAGTCCTGTGTCCTCACATACTGTGGCCGGTTTGTGAGGTAGTCCTGGATCCATGTGGTGAGGTGGTGCGCCACCCCCGCCCGCTCCAGCTTGTCTCCCAGTAGGGTGGGCTGGATGGTGTTGAAAGCACTGGAGAAATCAAAGAACATGATCCTCACAGTGCTCCCCGCCTTCTCCAGGTGGGAGAGTGAAGTGTGGAGGAGGTAGATGATGGCATCATCCACACTGATGCCAGGCTGGTATGCGAACTGGAGTGGGTCCATTGAGGAGCTCACCAGGGGGCGCAGGTGGACAAGGACCAGTCTCTCCAGGGTCTTCATCAGGTGAGACGTCAGCGCCACTGGTCTGAAGCTGTTGAGCTCCTTCGGGTGGGGGGTCTTTGGCACCGGGACCAGGCAGGATGTTTTCCATAGCTGGGGGACTCTGCCCAGCTTCAGGCTCAGGTTGAACATGTGCTGGACAATTCCACACAGCTGGTCTGCGCAGGATTTGAGGAGCTGGGGGCTGATGCCATCTGGACCTGCTGCCTTCCTCGCCTTCATCTTCTTCAGCTGGTTCCTCACCTGAGATGTTGTGAAGGCCAAGGCTGGACAGGAAGGAGTGGTGGCTATCTGGTGTAGCTGGGAGCTGGAGACTGTGGAGAAAAGAGGGGAGGGGGTGACACGCCCAGCAGGAGGAGTAGGTGGAGACTGCAGCAGGAGAGACTGAGTGGAGGCAGGCATCTGATCGAACCTATTGAAAAAGAGATTTAGCTCATTTGCCCACTGCAGGTCCCCCCCAGTCCGGGTCTTGGGTTGTCCGTGGCCTGAGATGGTCTTCAGGCCCCTCCAGACTCCCCTGGCGTTATTCTGCAGCAGCTGCTCCTCCATCCTCTTCCTGTAGGACCTTTTCCCCTCTCTGATCCTCCTCCTCAGCTGGCGCTGCACAGTCCTCCGCTCCTCTATGTTGCCTGACGCAAAAGCCCTCCTCTTCTCCTTCAGGAGAGCTTTTATGTCTGGTGTGATCCAGGGTTTGTTGTTGGAGAAACACCTTACTGTCCTGGTGGGTATGGTGTTCTCCATGCAGAAATTTATATAGTCTGTAACAGTGTCCGTTAGACTACTAATGTCTTCCCCGTGAGCATCGCTGAATACTTCCCACACAGTTGTGCTGAAGCAGTCCTTTAAGGCCTCCTCGGCCTCTCCAGACCATCTCTGAACCGTGCGGGTCACAGCTGGCTGCCTGCGGACCAGAGGTTTGTACACAGACTGGAGAGCCACCAGGTTGTGATCAGCTTTGCCCAGCGGGGGGAGGGGCAGTGATGTGTATGCCTCCTTGGTGTTGGCATAGAAAAGGTCCAGTGTTTTATTGTCTCTGGTGTGGCAGGTGACATACTGTGTGAATGAAGGCAGAGAGGAGGAAGGGGAGGCATGATTGAAGTCACCAGAGATGAGTACCAGGGCATTTGGGTGCTGTGTTTGTAGCCTGCTCACTGCTGCAGTCAAGACATCACAGGCTGTGTCGCTGCTGGCAGCTGGTGGGACGTAGACAGTCACCGCGATCACGTGACTAAACTCTCGCGGGATGTAGAATGGCCTCATGCCAACAGCTAGCAGCTCAATATCCCTGCTGCAAAGCTGCTCCTTAATCGTGATGTGCCCAGGATTACACCATCTATCGTTCACAAACACAGCCAGCCCTCCTCCTTTCCTCTTTCCACTCTCCAGCGTCCTGTCCGCGCGTATGATTTGGAAGCCGTCCAATTCTACGACCGCGTTCGGCGTTAGCGTTGTTAGCCACGACTCCGTGAATAGCATCAGGCTAGCCTCCCGGAAGTCCCTCTCGTGCCGGGTAAGCGCCGCTAGCTCGTCCATCTTGTTGGGGAGCGATCTAACATTCCCCATGATAACAGACGGGAGGACGGGTAGCAGATAGAAACGTAATTCTCCCCCCAAAAAATTGAGACCTTAGACATGTGGCTTTCACACAGGCCCGAGTTTATTAATCCTTACTGTTTCAATCGAAGATGCAAGTGAAGCACTATTTTTAATTTTTTAAAAATCGAGTGGTAATTACCATGCTGTATCCTCTTACAAGGATGTTGAAATCGTCATTGTCTATGAACATATATCTTAACCATACATCACATTTGGATGGTTTCACAGCTTTAATGTCCGTAAGCGTGTCGTCTATATCACTGCCGTGACTTATAGCAGAGCTCCCGTGATCGACTGTGCCTCCATTACTCCTCAAAAAGAATATATATCCTCCGACAACTCACGACACCATCACATGTATATTCTGATGCATTTCATTGGCTAAGAGACTGAGAATTGGATTAAAAAAAGAAAATGACGTATACGCTCTCAGGCTTTAGAGGGAGAAACATGCAACAGCACTCCCGGATTTAGTGGTAGAAACGCAGCTATGCGCTCCTGTCCTTAATGGGTTGAACTGGCCTAACACTGTCCAATTTTGGAAGTATTTTTTTTTATATTCAATTGTGCAAATGAATTGCCTTCTTGGGCTGCTAACAGTAAAACAGAACAGACCAATCTGCGTTGGTTTTGACCAAAACGTATTGAAGAGGGACTTGAACAGGGTTGGCGCTAGTGGTTGTTATAGCTCTGTCAGAAATTGCACACCGATAGCAGCCCAAGGTGCGAGGACATAATTGTGTGCACATGAACACTTGACAAATGGTGCCTGACTGATATTATATGTAAAGATCTGTATGTTTGTGATTTAGACTGTGTTGGTGTTGAATTCAGAAAAGTCCACAGCAGAGAGAGATAACCATAACATGGAAGTAAGCTCAACCATAACATTTCTTTGATGTCTCATACCAGTATTAACCAGCATTTGATGTATTAACCAGCATTCGATGATTATTGTAACATTTACGCAGCACCACTTTCTCTTTTCATTCCATAATAGATTATCAACATGTGTTTTATCATCTACTACCTGTTTGAAATGTGTGTGAAGATATTTGCCTTGAGCTGGAAAGGGTACCTTTCCTATAGGAACAACATCTTTGACGGATTCCTCACCATCCTGCTTCTGGTAAATTAGTTTGGCACAGTCCCCCCTCAACCTGTCATTGAAAAAGTTGAGTGTAATGCATTTAACAATAATCTAATGGTATTTACAATGGGTATGAAAATTCTGCACTTCTGTTAAAATGCCAGGTTTTTGTGAGAAAAACAAGACCAATATACATACTTTCAAAACACTTTCCACTGTAAATGCAGAGCTGGGCATTCTGCCTATCTCCATCTATCCACCTATAACGGACACCCATTTTGTCGACAATAAATGAAAGACGGCAAACTTAAAAGAATAAACGGACGAAGCAGTCGGAAGCCAGAAACGGCGCGATACATTTTTTTTCAAACACTGGTATTAAAAAACAAAAAACAAACATGAGCTCACCAACTCTGTCTTAAAGGCAAGTAGACATAAGCGCAACGCCGCCTGTTTACCGACATGTAAGAAGCACTTTTAAGTGGCACGCCTCCTTCTGCATGTGGAGAGCAAGATGGCCTCAAGCAGTGAGTGAAGCACCCGCCGCTCGCTGCCCCTCCGCTCCACTTTTAAAAGCATGACGTGCTGTCATATGGAACTTTTTTGCTTACATGGCCGAAAATCACGGCAAGCGGACTAACATGACAAAGCGCGTCTGTAAGGCTTTTTGTAAACTACCGTGGCACGAGGTGGGAACATGTCCAATACGACCAAGCACCTCGCTGACCGGCATCCAGATGTATACTACCAGTTTTAAGAGCGAGCGACAGGTTGTGATGCATTTCTAACATTTCCCGCAAAAATAAGTAGTGTGAATTATATCGTTCACAATTTGTATAATTTGCCGAGACATTCAACAAGACAGACACTCACACGCATACACACACAGTCAAAGCAGCATTACGTTGAGTCATTATCAATGAAATGAACTTATTTTCTTGACTGTAACAGTGCAAATGTATTGAAATGCAGTCAAATAGGTCAAGAATATGGCATGTAAGCATACATTATGCTTATAAAAACATATACATGTTTTTATACCGGGCGGCACGGTGGCTGACTGGTTAGCACGTCCGCTGACTGGTTAGCACGTCCGCCTCACAGTTCTGAGGTTATGGGTTTGATCCCGGCTCCGGCCTCCCTGTGTGGAGTTTGCATGTTCCTCTTGTGCCTGCGTAGGTTCTCTCCGGGTACTCCGGTTTCCTCCCACATTCCAAAAACAGGCATGGTAGGTTAATTGAACACTCTAAATTGCCCCTAGGTGTGATTGTGAGTGCGGATGTTTGTCTCTGTGTGCCCTGCGATTGGTTGGCAACCAATTCGGGGGTGTCCTCCGCCTACTGCCCGAAGACAGCTGGGATAGGCTCCAGCACGCCCCGCGACCCTTGTGAGGAGAAGCGGTGTAGATAATGGATGGATGGATGGATGTTTTTATATGAAATTGAAGATCAACGATTCTGTTGTTCGCAAGTGGAGGAAGCAGGAAAACTTCGCTAAGTCAAGAAGACGAAGCTGAGTTTCCGTAGAAAAAAGGCGAGGTGGCCTGAGTTGGAAGACCAACCCGAGCAACTAATTAATGATCAAACAGCCGGGAGAAGCGTCTCTACAGTGACCATTTGAATGAGAGCAGTAGCGCTCGCAGAATAAATGAAAATCAAACATTTTCAAGGCGTTGGTGCTTTTGTTTTATGTGCTTTTGTGTTATGAAACGGCGCCAAGTGTCCATCCGGGCAAGGACTACCGTGGCGCAGAAACTTAAATACAAACGAACTCACTGTTTACCAGAACTGGGCATTGCCCACGTGGGTCGGCTAAATGCAGACGGGAACTTTGTGACGGTTAGGTGATACCCAGCTCTGCTGTTTACATTGTTAAGTACGTCAATAAAGTACCACCGAATTCAGTTTTGCTCCCGCTGCCCTTGTAAAAACATTTGCTAGAATGCATGCTAGCGTATGTTGTAGCGTTCATGCATGCTACCATATGTTTTAAGCTAGCGTATGTTTTACATGCCTGCGCCTTTTAAATAAACCTATGGTCGCAAAATACGGTGAATCACAATGCTTGGCTTTGGTTCAACTCTTATCCTCACATTAGGCATCAAAATGTTTGACAATGGTAGTGAAACGATGACTGGGGTACTCTGGCAAATTGGAGGCATAGGGAGAAAAAGGGGAGATGGAGAGAACTGGTCTTTTCTGCTCAGGAAAACAATTTTGACATACCAGAAACAAAAATGATTTATACACATCTATTCAGCAGTTCACTTTCATTTTTGGGCAGAGGTGGAGCTAGTTACAGGACAGAGTCATCACCTATCAACCTAGCGCTGCATTTGCTTTCGTCTGGGTCATTTTATCACACTGTGGCAAATTGGCAATTGTTTTTGGCTTCTCACAAAACCAGTTTGGAAGGTGTGTTCCCCGTGTTTTGTGGATAGATGGGCAGATACTGTACATCCAGGAAGGGTTGAATAAAAAAAAAAAGAAAGCATGGCTTTTATGCAGATGATGCCTTCCCTAAAATTATGGAAACAATAGACTTAGCCCATTTGCAACTTGTTTCACAAAAACAAAAGCACAATAATTAATTTTGTGCTTGTGGTGCTCTCACAAATGTTCCATGGTGAAAACCATCAGAGCTACCTACTGTAAAACACAAAAAGCCTAATTTATAGGGGCACCTCAACTACTTTTTAAGCCTGTTGCCAATTCTGCTACAATCTTAATAGCTTACGCTACGAACGCTAAGAAAACCACCACTTGCGTGCACACTATCTGTTAGGTGTCAACATGCAATTTAGTGCCTGCTTTTTGGATCTTTGTGAATCAGACCCTCTGTGTCTTAACAGGATGTCTTGTTAATTTAGTTTAATGAATGTATTTATCTATATTTGTCACTGAACATTTTTTTGTCTCCCATTAGGTCCTGCAGATAACTATTTATGTCACCTACCGCCTTCCGTATTCCCATGTGTAAGTTTAATTTAATTTTTAATATATTAGACTGATTATGCAAGGAGAGAGAAAAGGGGTCATGCAAACATTGTTGCACAGCTAGAGCTAGTTGGTTGGTTAACATTTTTAAAATTTTGTCCAAAATTTTGGATCCTCTGGTTCCAAAAATCCAGTCGTTGCAGAGGAGCTATTGTCGCTCAATTTGGTTGTGTAATATAATCAATTATTTAGGAAATTGTGAATTGTTTTGATTTTTTTTAATACAGTGAATGAACCCTTGCATATTTGCAGTTTTTGGAGGGGGAGGGTGACCAATTCATATGCACTTTTTTTTTTTTTTTACCCGACCCCCTGGTTATTCCTATTTTTTTCACTCATTTTTTTCTTTTGCATGACAATTATAAGGGAACATCAATTATTTACAGATTTTTGCAGTTTGCATTTGGGCTTGGCTCTTAGAGGAGGGAACTGTTTGACCCACGCCAAATAATCCCAATTTGATCAGTATTGTTGAAACCATCCATCCATCCATCCATTATCTGTACCGCTTCTCCTCACAAGGGTCGCGGGGCGTGCTGGAGCCTATCCCAGCTGTCTTTGGGCAGTAGGCGGGGGACACCCTGAACTGGTTGATTGTTGAAACCATTCAGGTGAAAAACAGAATACAGACAGTATAAGTTTAATGTTTGACATAAAAGTTGACGTGAAACAATTTTTTTAAATCATCGGATTCAATCTTTACAACGCAAATTTTGTAAGGTTTGCAGGAATTTGATGACTAATTACATTAGCGGTGGTAATTATTACTGTACAGATCTGTAAACAAACTGCATGTGTTTCTGTATCTCACCACAGGAACCCATCCACCCAGGGAATATTTTCTCTGTGGGAGATGGTTCGTTTTGTTAACATGCTGATTGTCTTCCGCTTCCTGCGCATCATACCAGATATCAAGGTGGGTAGCAGTTGTTCAATTCAACTTTTACAATGAGTTTGTGCCTCCCTTGGCTCTGAACAGTGCATACAAAAAAGCTGCACATTAGACATGGAAAGGAAAGATTCTCAGTGGAGCACAACTTGTTCACAAGGCAATTTAAAATGCTTTACAGCTACTTGTATGTGAAATTACAAGAAGGCAAATCAAATCATTCATCCATCATCGATACCGCTTCTCCTCACAAGGGTCGGGGGCGTGCTGGAGCCTATCCCAGCTGTCTTTGGGCAGTAGGCGGGGGACACCCTGAAACGGTTGCCAGACAATCGCAGGGCACACAGAGACAAACATCCGCACTCACAATCACACCAAGGGGCAATTTAGAGAGTCCAATCAACCTACCAAGCATGTTTTTGGAACGTGGGAGGAAACTGGAGTTCCCGGAGAAAACCAGCGCAGGCACGGAGAGAACATGCAAACTCCACACGGGGAGGCCGGGGCCGGGATCGAACCCGCGACCTCTGAACGGTGAGGCGGATGTGCTAACCAGTCGACCACCCTCAAATCATTCGATAAAACTAAAATCATTACTAATTAAGGTTCAGATAATGGATGAAATTAAACATGAATGATGCGGTGCAAATACTTTTAGTTGTCATTTGCACAGCTAAATAGATGTGCCAGAGTTTAGGTCTTCCATCTTTTGAAAGACCAAAACACAGCCTCTGTGTTTAGTCCTAATTCTGGGCACCAGCAGGAGACCACTCCCTGAGGTCCTCAGTGCCCGAGAAGGTTGATACTGTTCTAACGTGTCCTAGATGTACTTTGGTGCTTGACCATGAAGAGGCCTGTACACAAGCAGAGCAGTTTTGAAGTCTAAAGGCTTCTCAGAGCAACAGGAAGCCAGTGCAGAGAGCTGAGCACTGGGCCGATATGGTTGTACTTCCTGGTTCTAAGGACTCAAGAAGCAACGTTCTGGATGTACAGTACTCAAGCTGTCTTGTAGCTTGTTTAGAGAGCCCAGTGAGCAAGCCGTTACAGGAACCTACTCTGCCGGAGACAAATGCATGGCCTAGTTTCCCAAAGTCAAGTTTAGACACTATTCCTTGCAATGTTTTTTTAGATGATAAACACTGTAGCTGCTGATGTTGTTGATTTAATGTCGCTGTTGAAATTCAGATCTGAGTCCAATAGCACAAAGAGGTGACTGATAACACTTTCTCTCTGTTTCTGTGGGCCACAGACATTGAGTTCAGTTTTGTCTGAGTTTAGCTTGAGAAAATTATTTTTCAGCAACACACGGATCTATTCACTGCAATGATGAAATTAATCTATAGGCCCACCTGCTGTCAGTGACAGAGTTGAGCTGAGTGTTATCTGCATAGTTGTAGTAGGACACTCTACAGCTGCCTTTTAGGGCTGCACGATATTGGAAAAATATGCGATATGTGATATGGATATTAACTAAGCGATGTCGATATTATTGCAATATTTAATATGTACTTAAAGAAATGACAGTTTTATTAATGAAAGAAGCACATTTTTTTTCAAGCGGCAAAATAAGCAAGCTCAATGTGTTCTTAGCTAATTCATTGTAATTCCCCTAGATCAGGGGTAGGGAACTCCTGTTCCTCGAAAACCATATCCTGCCTGTTTGCCTGTTTTGGATCTCTCTCTACTACAACACACCTGATTCAAATGATCAACTCATCAGCATGCTCAGTTAGGAGTCTGAAACCAACCTGATCATTTGAGTCAGGTGTGTTGTAATTGGGAGAGATCCAAAACAGGCACGATATGGTTCTCGGGGAACCGGAGTTCCCTACCTCTACCCTAGATAATGTCCAACAATTGGACGGCGATGCACATTTAAGTTTGCATCCGACTGGTCAAATTCAGATAAAAGCATACAATTCCATAAGAAAAGTATTGCATGTGTTTGCGACATACATATTGCATGGGCCAATATCCGATATCGTCTGTGAGGCCCATATTTTGTGCGAGGTAATGTAAGGTATTGCGAATTATCGATCAAATGAGCTTTGCCCGTCATGCGTCAACACTCCGACAAGCACCTCAACTATTCTCGTTGCATGAAAAAAGGACGTTCACCCCGGGCGTCAAGATGTCTTTGTCATTGCACCTTACTGGGCAACAAGATTACACTTAACAGGCACAATTAACATAAGAAACATGCAAAAAATTACCAACAGAGGGAGACAGTACGTAAGGGCCTGTTGGCACTCGCTGTGAAGACAGCGCCCTGAGATCTGAGTTGAGAAAGAAAGAACGCTTGGGAGGAGGAGGAAAAAAAGAATCGGGGCTCAAACTATTCTCCTTGGGGGATGATAGCAGCTCAGCCCATTTGAGTGTTCCACAGCACAGGTTTCATCACGGGGGAAAATAGGAATCCAACGAAGGCGGTGATTATCATAGATGTCTGGATGACACGCACTGGCGCGTATGGGAAATGTGGTTGACTGTTGTCAAAACACAACCGCTTTTGTCCACATGGCGCCGCCATAATCAACAAAAACTGACATGACAACAGTGTAAAAATCGAAATCTTCTTGGTTACATTTTTCAGGGTTGTTTAGGGTGGTTTAGCATGGAATGACACTTTTTTAGTAAATGTGTTGTGTGTGATTAATTAACCAACAGAGTAGTCTCAAGACAAAACATTTCTCCTCCATGCACTTATTCAAGTATTTTGTTTTACAGCTAATGGCTTTGGTTGCAAGTACCTTGTTGGACCTAGTGAAAAACCTAAGAGCCTTTGCAGGGATACTGGTGGTGAGTTAAAACAAGATTTCCTTAATGAATCAAAAGTTGTTAAATTTTGGCTCTTACCCATAATCTTTAGATGACAAACATTGGACTGGAATGTTAACATGTATTTTTTACTAAAACGATACTCAGCATAATGTGTGTTGCTGTTTGGTTTTGTATTACTGATTTTACATGTCCTGTACATACTGTTTGTGTGAACCAAAATCGATTTGAATTGAAAAACAATATATCCAATTAAAATCAGATTAATTATTAACAAGGGCTCTAATTAATTAGATGTATCACTGCTGTGACATTTTATTCGTCTTGACTTCACTTTATTTGTTGCCGTTTACCAATTGTCCAAAAAATACATAGGGGTGATTGTATTATGTTTTGTTGCAGTTTTTTTCATTGTGTGTATCAGTGATTTCCCCCCCCCCTTTTCTTTTCGCAATATCGTAATATAGCCTACTATTGATTGGGCGTCATTTCAACATGATTATCTCAATCCAGATGAAATTGTTATACTGTTTGATTGCTAGTATTTTATGAAATAAGAAATATAAAGGAGGGGCCAACATAAAGCTGCTTCGTCTACAAACAAGTGGTGTGATCTGGATTAATGCGCCAATAAATAATTCACTCTGTTATGACAATACAGAGCTCAGTATTTATAAGGAGTATTTTTATTGAATAACTTCAGTGGTGAGCTTCAATTTCACGGTAATGTAATTATTTTTTTTCTTGTCGACATAGAAGACAGGGTGATAGAACATTAAAATGGGAATGTACATTGTTCTCTCTGCAGGTGGTGTACTACATGTTTGCCGTGTTTGGCATCTGGCTGTTTGAGGGGGCCATTAAACCACCGGTACATAAGAGGTATCAATAGACAAATGATATAGCTTTTTTCTTTTTTTTTTGGTAATATTGATAATTGATCATTTTGGCTCACATCTCAATGTTTCTGGTTTCAGCTTTATTCCCTCACCTCACGCAGAAAAGCAGTGTATTTCATCATTTTGTAATAGACTTTATTATTATGTGTTTTCAGTGTGCCATACAATACAACCATGGAAAACATCACCTCTAACATCAGCACTGAATGTGGCACCTATGAACAGTTAGGCTACTGGCCAAACAATTTTGATGACTTCGCTGTAAGTTTGTGCTTTGTTTGCAGCTATTTAGTGTGTTTTTCAGTTTGTTTTTCACGGCTCAGATTCAGAAAACAGGTCAGCCGTGATTGGTCGTTGTGAGCAGTTGTGCTGTCATTTTCAGTCGACAGAAGACAAAATGGCCACCCCCAGAGATAGCTAAAAGCGAGTGCATTTTGCTGCTTAATTTATATTGCACAAACGCAAAAGATGCCGTGTTTCAACTAGTGGGCCTGCTGGGAACATCTTCTTGGAAAAAAATATGTTTGGGTTGACTTCCGTTTTAACCCATTAAGGCCTAAAGTCTCAACAGCTCCCCAAAACCTAAGGTCGCCTTTGGAATTACCCTTGAAAATCTGAAGTTCTCCCAGAAATTCAACACTTACAAAATGATTAATATCTCAGCCACTGTAGCAGGCAGAAACATAATTCCAAATTAATTAAAGATCTTAGACATGTGGCTTTCACAGGCTATAAACACAGCACCCACACAGGCAGGATTTATTATTATTTACTGTTTCGATCGAAGATATAAAAATAATGTGTCAGTGCAAGAGAAGCACTATTTTAATTTTTTTTAAATCGAGTTGTAATTGCCATCCTCTATTCTATTACAAAGACGTCAATATCGTCATTGTCTACAAACCATATCATATCACGTTCGACTGGTTCCACTGGTCGTGCGCGTCGTCTATATAGCACTGCCGTTACTTTAATCAGAGCTCCCAGCGATCGACGGCGTCCGCCATTAGCCTAGCTCGAAAAAATTCCACGACATCCTCCACGGTCTCGCGACACTGTCATGTGTATATTCTGATGCATTAAATTGGCTAAGAGATGGAGAATTGGATTAAAAAAAGACACAGACGTGTCCGCTCTCCCGGCTTTAAAGGTAGAATGACGCAACAGCGCTCCAGGCTCTAGTGGTAGAAACGCGGTTATGCGTTCCCGTCCTTAATGGGTTAAGCAAGTTTCGTCAAGCCCCATTGTTCACAAGGACAATCAGGCATGTGCGTGTGTGCAGTGAACATTTCAGGGACAAACAGTGGTTTAGTGGCTTGGGACACGCCAAGCAGGTGAAATTAAAATCCAACGCCGTGCTGAGTATTTTTAACGAGCCAGATATGGGCAAAATTGCCCAAGGGAGTATCTGTGCTTCCTCTCAAACCTTTGCCATCCCTGGCAGCGCTGGCGGCACTTGTGGGGCCTTATGTCCAAAATGTGAGCGGAGTCCATGCTCGTAAATTAGGCCGCCGAGACACGGGACCAAAGCAGCACTCTTTTGATCATGCACGCATCATAGCACAAAAGAATTTGAGAATCGTCCATGCCGGCGTTTCTCGCAAACGAGCACCATGTCGCTGAACCTCCTGATCCACTCGTTCTCCAAAGTGAATTTTGTGCCATCAAAAGGACATCCAGAGCTACATCTTTCAAATCAAAAGTGTAATCTCATTCGGTAGACTTATTCCATAATATTGGCTGTAAACGATATGGCTTCATTCTTTCAGGATTAACTCTAGATGCTTTCGATTCGGCGTAGCTGTGTGTATATTATTGTGTGTCTAGTCTAATGCTTCCACACGTGACGATTATCTTGTGACGTCTTCAGTTAACATGGCGGCCTGCGATATTATTTTTAAAATCGTTTTGCAAATAGTTTACACATGTAAAGTGTACCTTTAATGAAATATATTGTGAAACTTTGTACTTACTACAAGTGCAATTAATTTGAATTATGTTACATCTCCTTACCATATCATTTGCTCATTCTAAAACAGTGGTTCTTAACTGTTGTCACCCTGGAACCCGCTTCTTCCGATTGTTGTGAAGTTGCGACCAATTGTATACTAGTTAAGAACAATACATTTTGGAGGGTTTAAAAATATCCTCTGAAAATACATGTAATAACTATATATATAACTTTTTACTATCTGTCCGCAGCCCACCCAAAATTGGTCCGCGAACTACTTTTGGGTCCCGACCCACAAGTTGAGAACCACTGTTCTAAAACCTGCTATCATTATGACATATATACAGCATGTAAATTAGTTGCTCATACTCACAAAAAAACGAGCGCTCCCTCTTGTTTTTTAGGCGGCCATCGTTTTGCTGTATGATATCATGATAATCAACAATTGGCAGGCCTTCCTGGATGCATATACCAGATATACCAATGAGTGAGGCAAAAAATATGCAGTAAACATAAAGAAGTAATTGAATATGATGTGCATAAACAGCTTAAATGTGTTCAATGTTTCTCAGGTGGTCGAAAATCTACTTTGTGTGTTGGTGGTTCACTTCCTCTGTCATGTGGGTAAACTTGTTCGTGGCACTCATCCTAGAGGTCAGTACACTCAATGCACTGATAAATCCCCTCCCAAAAAGTTTATACTCAAAGATAAATTTGTTGGGGAGGCTGAGGCCTAAATCGATCGCTTAGATCGCATAACGAGAACCTCAAATGTTTTGAAGGTGTTGTTTGAGCGAGGACTCAGTTTGAGTGCAGATTCGAAAATGAGGGTTCCACTCCAGCCCTTATTATGAGGACGCACAACATCTGAACTTACATAGTTTGGAGGGGAGGCTTCATTTAACGGTAAAAACTCACTAATAAGGTCATTAACTACCATGCTTTAGAGGAGAGTGATCTTATATTCATAAGACCAAGTTTCACTGAAGTAGGTTGATCTGAGTTATTTGCCAACGCAGGAAATATTCTTATTTGTGTTGTCAAATGTTACTTACTGCACCACTTAGTAAAGAATGGTCAGTGTCAATGAGTGTTCTGTCAATTTATCAACTGTTCTGCAGTAATGGAATGTAACGGCACAAAACTGCTGAGCAGCAAACGAACTCATTTTTTCAGAAAAAAATCAACTCACTCAAAATTGTAAAAGGATTGCAGTACTATCCTTGTCCTGCGTTAGAGGCTGACATTTTTTCAGGAATCCCAAGGGTCACGGGAATATCGTAGGATTCCCATAGGATGTGAACCAATTTTACCTTTAATCATAGGATTGGGAGGGTATTAGGGATAGACTGAGAGATAGATTATCGGCCAGGCCAATTATCGGCTCTGATATTCAGTGTTTTGACTAATATCAGCATCTGCCTTTTTTTTTAACCTGATGGCCAATAATAAGTCTGTGGTAACTTCAAGGAATTATTTATTCAAATTTTCTGTTAACTTCATAAGAGATTCTACTGACCCTGAGAACACTGCACTTTTTGTTTTTGTTTGAAATCAAAACAAAGATAAGTGACATTTTAACATTTCTGTAATTTTTGAAAATTTGCAGGACTTTATTTACTGTAGGAAACTATTTGAAGCTATTGTTTAAATTTTCATTTAGACAGTTTAGAATTTTAGAATTCAAAAATTCACGACGTGCTTGTGTTGCAGCTAAATGCTATCTTGGTTCAGCAAATTGTAAACAATTCAATCCACTCACAATACTCCTAGCCGGTAAGTGGTTGTGCACAGGAAATTAGCCAGCTAATGATCTTTAAAGGGAAGTCAATAAACATTTTTTTTTCAAGAATATGTACTATGCAAGCCCACTAGTTAAACAAGGCATTCTGATAAATTTTGCGTTTGTGGAATAAGTGTTAATCCACTAATTTTTAGCCCTCTCTGGGGGCGGCCATTTTGCCTTCTGTCGACTGAAAATTACATCACAACTGCTCACAACGACCAATCACGGCTCAGATTCAGAAAACAAGTCAGCTGTGATTGGTCGTTGTGAGTAGTTGTGATGTCATTTTCAGTCGACAGAAGACAAAATGGGCGGCCATTTTGTCTTCCAGACATGGCCCCAGAGATGGCTAAAAACGAGTGCATTTTGCTGCTTAATTTGTATTCCACAATCGCAAAATTAATCAGAATGCCTTGTTTCAACGAGTGGGTGTGCTGGGAACATATTATTGAAAAAAATATATTTGGGTTGACTTCTGCTTTACACCTTTCATGTTCATGAGTGCACTTTTTTTTTTTGCGGCGGGGTGGGGTGGGGACGGAGTTCCGGCGGAATCCAAGGATGGAAGCGCTTTAAAAGGACGACAGACAGGGTCGGGGGTGGTGACAATTTTTATGAATAAAGACGGAGGGACGAGGCCGGAAGGGTACTCAAGTCATGGAAGGAGGATGGAGGACGGACTGGCAAAAAAGGGTCAAGTGCCCAGCCCTGCAAATAAGTATATAATAATAATAATAATAATAAACATTATGCAATTCAGAACAAATTTTCAATAAACATATGCTTAAAGACGTTTCAACAAAGGTAAGAGTTATAATTTTTTTTAGATTTTGATGCTAATATTTTCCTTTTTGCTTAAAATGAATATCGGCTCCAAATATTGGATATCCTCCTCTTTGACTACTAATAATCGTTATCGGCCCTGAAAAACAACATATCTCTAGACCAGGGGTGTCAAAGTCAAATGGACGCAGGGCCAAATAAAAAATTTTGCGACAAGCCGTGGGCCCATAGTATGTTCATTGAATTTTTTTTAAATGTCCAGATTGCATCGGGTCCTTCGCGCCTGCTGATGATGTCACGCTTTATATTTCTATAATATATTTCTTTGCCTCTATGTTTGTCACCCCGCTGTTGTGTTTTTATGTTCGGAGTTACTAAATAAAAAATAAAATAAAGTACCTTACTGCTACTTTTGCGAGGCAGCTCGTACGTCACTTCCGCTTATGACCCGAGAAGAAGCCGCTGCCCGTCTTGTGAAACAAGATCAGTGGAACATTTGTGTTTCTCCTGCCTAACTGGAAACAATTTTCTGGTTGACTCGAGCTACAAGATTGTATGAACTCTACATAATGTGAAGTAAAACTGAGAGGATCATATGATTGGCATGATGTCTCCAGCTGACTGTGACTATTTTAGAGTGGCAAGGTATGGATGTGGATGCTCCTGTCAGAAAACACAGGTCCGTATTCCACTCGACACGTCCATTTATTGTGGTCTGCAACAGCACAGACAAATAACCTAGCAACATCATCCAATGCATATCCATTAGTAAACAATATGCCTAAACATTACAATTCACTGTATTAAGCAACTAAACAGCCAAACAATACATACAATACACATTCACACCTTTCATCACTAGAATAGTTAGCATGCTAGCCGAAATAACTAACTAGTGTTCATCATCGTGACAAAACTCACGAGAACATATCTAGGCTATTATGTACAGCAGTTACCTGACACGAACCTAAATGATTAAACTCGCCTTTTAATATTTACACACAACAACAAACGTGGTGAAACACGGGAAATCTGCAACTACTGAATTTGCTGGCACGAACAAACTACTAGCTAGCTGTGTCGAAGGAGGAATAAGAAAAGAAACCACGTCCCTCACTATCAACACTTGCCTGTTCACAGTGTGGGACATCTCACTACCGCATCGAAACTCAATGAATTTATCAAATGCCAACAATTACTAATAATACACTAACGTGAGATTTCTAACATGAAGTATTTCTTAATAAAGCGTGTTTTACTCCGATTAACTTTTCACCACAATCCGATTCTGAAAGTCACGAAAAGTGACGTGAGGTCTTCACGTTCTTCCTTTTACACGACCGAAGGATGATCCTCGCAAAAGTAGCGGTTATGTTCGTTATAACAACAGCCAGGGTGGCAAACAGATGCAAAGAAATATATTACAGAAATAGTGTAACGAATTGGGTTAACTGTGTTGTGGTCGAATTTGTGTCTTGCCAGTTTGTGTTGTTTCCGATGTTTAATGAATGCATCGTGCGGCTCGCTGGATGGGAGGGCATGCGAGCGAGAGTAGTGGAGGACGAACAGGAGAGCCGTTGCTCTTTTTTGACTGAACGGTTGTCGTACTGTTTTGGCGTCGGCTGCTGGTTGGACTAATAAAAACGTGATAATTAAACTACGTGCGTGTTCTTGGAAGACACTACAATATATTTTAAAGTGTGACATCATCGGGAGGCGCGAAGGACCCGATCACATCTGCTACCCACACCGGCTTGCTGCGGGCTGTTCACGGGAACACATGAGAGCGGGATTATCTAGTAGGTAGGCCTAGTACGATAATTAGTATTACTACATTGATTTATCGCTCAATGAGAAAAAACGGACACAGTAGTGTTTTTGGACTCTTTACATTTATATGCATGTTTGTTTACACACGTCATTAACATTCAGTCGCACTGCCTCTCTAGTTCTCCTCTCAGTCATCTTGTTCGCTGCTTGCGCAAGTGTGGGTACTCATGCACGCATTCACATTAGGGATCGAACAGATTTTGAAACCCATTTAAACGGCGTGTTTCAACGACGATAAATGTTCGGTTTGCGTGGATTTTTTAATAAGGTGTAGCAGTCTCAGTTGCGCCAATGCTAGCCATTGCGTTCGGCTAACAGCTATCGTCTATGGTGCTCTTTTTGTGTATTTTATTTCTTATTTATGCATTATGGGTTCTGTGAACATTCTCTGTCTACCAGAAGCATAAACAGATTGGCGATCGGGACCAGATATCAATTTCGTGTGCCACAATTATTGAATCTGGATCCCTCCAATGCTGATGGATGGATAGAATCTACAACATTGCTATACATTTATTCAAACACTTCAGTCTATGTGTAATATATCATATTTATTTATATGGGCTTTTATTTAGGTGAAGTATTGATGAGATCAGTTGGAAAACAACCTTTGTTGAGCCAAGGTTCCTGTTTTTCATTACAAAAATATCATGGGTAGCTAGTAATCCACAATAAAAAAAAAAAAAAAAGAATAATGCATTGAAATAATAAACTTGTCTCCTCTCAATTTAGTCACAAATGTACTTAAATGCACTTGAGAAGAATGTACTTCAATTATATTTGCTCTAACATCATCACTAAACCAGTGGCATTAAAAAAACATTGACTCTTTATCGCAATAGTTTGTGGGAAACTATATTCATCCATCTATCTGAACCGCTTATCCCGGTCCAGAAAAATGTATCTGTAGGTAAAAAAAACCTTGGCAAGTCCATGATGAAGAGTGGACGTCAAACTAGGGCTGGGCTGATAATTCGATATCGATATGTATCGCGATTGACACGTGATCTATACCAATAGAAAATGCCTTCGATAAAACGTTCGATAGAAAAAAAAAGAAAACAAACCCGATCGCAGCATGGTGCGTGATGTAGGCAGTGCGCTTCCGCCTCCAAACATGAAGAAGAAGCGTTTAAACCTAAGAAGAAGCAGCTTTCAAACCAACGAGGAAGAAGCATTTAAACCAGCAAGAAGCTGTTAACTCAACGGAGCACGCTCGCGGGCCCGGCGGCCGTGCGCTACTACGCTCGTAGGCCGGGCGGCCGTGCGCTATGCTCGTGTCCAGCGAGAGAGCGCTGTAACTTTGCTCGAATAAATGACCACTCGACTCAATACAACTCTTACAATTGAATTATATTATGCATGCTAACCCTTTTAAAAACCCATGGATGGAGCCATGGTGTACAAGTAGAGGAGTTCTTGTCTTTGACATGCTAGCAGTAGTTGGCCTTATCCGACACCGGCATCGCACTCAAGGCAAAATTAAGCAAGTAGAATATGAATGGACTATGGATGTAATGAGTCCGCTAAAAAGATAAAGTAGTCCTAAGACGGTTGGTCAACGATGATGTATGCACTGCAAGAGTATTCGTTCACTTACATTGGATGAACATTGAATGAAGGCTAATATATGTGTCAACAACTGCTTTGGGGTAGACCTAATGCAAATAATCATTTACAATGCACTGATGGAGGACAAACTGCACATTGCACTACATAACAATGTACAAAAAACAGTTGACTGTTATTTAAAGGTAAGGTTTAAAACAAAATCAATAATTATCAATATTGACCGATATGAAATACTTAGATTGTGACAGTTTTTCAAACATTTCTCAGCCCTTCTAAGCACATTATCTTTAAAATGGAGTTTATTTAATCTTTATATCGACCAGTTTATTTCACTCTTTCATAGTTACATTGACCTCTTATTAAAGGTTAAGTATTATATTGAAATAAAATAGCCTAAATGTATTTTTCTTCAGGTCGTTATTTTCAATAGTTTAAAAACAGAAAAAAAATTCAATATATATCGATATCGACTAGGGATGGAAATTTCGACTAATTTGCCCGCCGACTTGTCTCAAATTTTATTTGCGACTAGTCGACTAGTCTATAAGGAAGAAAACTTGAATTTTAATACATATTGAATTCAAAGAGTGTGGTCGGGGACCGCATGTGGCGCGTGGGTCGCCAGTTGCCCTTCCCTGTTGTAGTGCGTTACTGGCATACACTGTCTGCAACTGAAATGAGGATAATGGTAAAGGAAAAACGATAGATGGTTTAAAGTTTTATAAAAAATTTAAAAAATGTTTTTCTGTTCCTAATCCACAGCAGTTTAATATGTAAGCAGAAGGCTTTCTCCTCTGCTCCTGTCTGAAATTTATGCTTTGTTCTCTAACAGAACTTCACCTATAAGTGGGATCGCAGTCACAGCTGCTCTGTTACAGATGTGGAGCGGATTAGATATGAAACATCTGTTCAACTCATGTTCAAGTATGTACACATTCTGATGCTAATTAGTTAATAAAGGCTGTTCTCCCAGCTGACCCAAAACGTTGTGTATCTTATCTCCATCAGAGAGCAAGTCAAGGAGCCAACAGAAGAAGAATTGCTTTGTCAGCTACAACAGCACCGCCACCTACACTTACAGGGGGGGGACACATGACACAAACAGTATCCAGCAGTGAAAGTACATCCAAAGCTCTCTGGTGTTATAGTTTGGCATGTAGCAATTCTTAAAAAAAAAAATCTTCTTTGCATTATATGCTAGTAGAAAAAATGTTTAGGCTCATACTCTGATCCACAGTGTTTTGGGAAATCTGAATATGTGTTGTTATCCTGGTAAGTTGCAAAAATATAATCGAATGAATAAAATAAGACCCCAGGTGCAAAATCCATAGGGCATTAAAAATGTTGGACTTAAACATTTATTTGCCGTAGAGGTGTAGTAGTGGATAAATTATGGACTTGTCTCAGTGATGTTCAACACTGGTAAAGGGAGTTGCAAGAATAATGGATCGACTCAGTCTGAAAAAAATCCTTGAAATGAAAAAGTGTATACAATATATTCTACTTAAAATGACATTGCTTCGATTTGACAAATATTTACAGCAACTAATGTTACACACTGTATTTATGAAACATGCAATTTTAGTTGTGGGAATGGTGGAAGCGTGGACATAATTGTGTAATTTTGATGTTTGTGGTTTTTCATTTGCTGTAATATGTAGTTTGCTGGCAATCATGTTCTTATTCTTTGTTATTCAGTTTCCAACCATCCATATTCTGTACTGCTTATCCTGGTTAGGGTCACGGGTGTGCCCAAGCCTATTGCAGCTCACTTCTGATGAGAGGTGTGGTATGAATGAATAATAAGTAAACAGTATATGCTAACATCATACACCCTGCTGCTGTTTTCCTGATGTCAGCCACTTCTTCAATTTGTCGGCGGTACATGCCATGCAAGGGGTTGTATTTGCATGACAGTCCATCCGGCTCCTTTTCTTATCCTTCCCGTATTCTCGGCGGCCTGTTGTTTCCTCCTGCATAGTGCTCTGGTGGTCACTAGTCCACGGTCCCCCTCTTTGTATACAGCTTCAGGATATTAATATGATTCAGAGACTTACCTCCGTGACACATTCGAGTCCTTCTACAACGAAGTATCAAAGAGATCAATTTTTCACAAACAAGCCAACTTAATACAGCGTACCTTACTATTTTCCCTGGTTGTCTAAAAAAAAACAACACCCAGATGTTAAATAGTAGCGACAATTCCGCCACACATCTGCAGAACGAGGAAACGGAAGTAGTTTTGCCCCACCTGTGCAATACTTCTCAAACATAAGTTGCGTTCAAGAGCGGCAGTGTATTAGTATTTGTTTATTTGCTATTTTCACAGCTTTAAATTGGCTAAAAGTGCATAAAAATTACAGACGAATTGGGGACGGACCATTAGTATTGATTTGTGTGGAAAAAATGAATTTGACCATATTTGGACATACGACGTTTCTGCTGGACAGCGACGATAGATAGATGGATAGATGGATAGAGTGGGTTGTACGGAAGGCATTCAGACCCATTGAATTTTATTTTTTTTTGCTGATCCAAGAAACGATCCCATCCGTGACTCAAAATCGACTGGAACCGTAATTTAGAGTGGGTACGGAAAGTATTCAGACCCCTTGAAATGTTTCACTTTGTGTTATTGCAGCCATTTGCCGAAATAAAAATAAAAAAAATCATTTTAGCTCTCCTTAATGTACACTCAGCACCCCATCTTGACAGAAAATAATCTGAAATGTAGAAATGTTTGCAAATTTATTAAAAAAGAAAAATTGAAATATCAGTTGAAGTATTCAGACCCTGATGCATTTTATTGAGTAGAAGCACCCTTTAGAGTGAGTACAGCCATGGGTCTTCTTGGGAATGATGTAATAAGTTTTTCACACCTGGATTTGGGGATCCTCTCCAGTTATGTCATTTTGAATGGTGTATATTAGTGGACAGCCATTTAAAGGTCTCTCCAGAGATGCTCAATCAGGTTAAGGTCGGAGCTATGGCTGGGCCAATCAAGAACGGTCACAGTGATGTTCTGAAGCGACTCCTTTGTTATTTTAGCTGTGCGCTTCGGGTCATTGTTGAAAGGTGAACCTTCGGCCCAGTCTGAGGTACTGAGCACTCTGGAAGAGGTCTTCCTCCAGGATATCTCTGTACTTGGTCGCTTTCATCTTTCATTTAATTTCAACCAGTCGTCCTGTACCTGCAGCTGAAAAACACCCCACAACATGATGCTCCCACCACCAAGTTTCACTGCAGGGATTGTATTGGGTAGGTGATGAGCAGTGCCTGGTTTCTCCACACATACTGCTTAGAATTAACGCCAAAAAGTTCAGTCTTGGTCTCATCAGACCAGAGAATCTTATTTCTCATAGTCTGGGAGTCCTTCATGTGTTTTTCGGCAAACTCAATGCAGGCGAGGCCGTTTGGCCACTCTGCAGTGACAGGTGGAGGGCTGCAGTGATAGTTGACTTTGTGGAACATTCTCCCACATCCCTACAGCGTCTCTGGAGCTCAGCCTCAGTGAACTTTGGGTTCTTCTTTACCTCTCTCACCAAGGCTCTTCCCCCACGATTTCTCGGGTTGGCTGGATAGCTAAGTCGAGGAAGGGTTGTGGTCTTCCCAAACTTCCCCCCGTTTGAGGATTATGGAGGCCACTGTGCTCTTAGGAAGAGTAGTAGTTTTACAAATATTTACAGCAACTGTTACACACTGTATTTATGAAAAAAAAATATATATACATAATATATATATATATATATATATAAAGAGATAAGAATGCCTTTATTGATCCCACAGTGGGGAAATTTTTATATTTATTAAATATATTATTAATATTAATTATTTATTTATTAATTATATAAAATATATAAAATTATTAAATTTATATATATATATATATTGTGCAAAGCTTGCTAATGATCATTCGAATCAGGCGGGTTGGAAAAGGGTAACATAAAACAGGCTGGATAGGGGCTCACAAGGACAACTTGGAGACCACTGGCGCGCAGCAATCACTGTTTTTTCCAACCACAAGGAACATGCAAAACAACAAAAGACGCCAGGGAACCCTTCTTATTTGCTGTGATTTATATAAGTACATGAAAGAAGAGATAAGCATAGGATGTGAACAAAGATTTTATGATAATAAATCAAGGAAGGTGACGAGTTGTTTGCTGGGTCTGGTTAAAGGTACATACGGCAATCATAAAGAATGTTCACCCGACGAATGTCAATGGGGCTCATTCTGGTCGCCGTACCAATGGCTACGTTATTGTCAGGGATAGGGATTATTGTTGGTCGTCTGTTCTTGGAAAAGGCAAACCTGTTACAAACACAAAGAATTTATTTGTTATTAATGTTTGCTCACATCTTACAAACACAGTTTAATATAATATGTTTAACGTCTGAATACAGATGTCATTTACAACCAGATCTGCATAAAGCCCTTTTATTGTGGATTACCTTGCATAGTGCATGATGGAGTTGTAATCGTAGGGAGTGCCAAGATTTCTTGTATTGAGCTTTTGAAAATTGCTCTGCATTCCTGCAGGAAATTGTTGCATGTGAACTTATTGTTTATTCGATACATTTTTACACAAAATTCATCCCTTCGCTTTAAAGGAACAATGTACTTTGGGATGGGGGAAAATATAACATAATCCCACCAGAGATGACATTCTGAAAGAGGATTCTAACATGCTGGTCCCTGTCAGATCGGGTCTGTTCATGATTGAATCCTAGAGCGTGGAGCAATTCGTGTTGGATGACACTTCGGACAACACAGCCCCGGCGACTCAAGGACACTACTTGACTACGACCACGCCGTCCAACAAATGAATAACACCTGCAACAGAACAAAGAATAAGGAAGGTCCCTTTAAATTAATTAAAAAAAAATAAAATGAAAATTCTCCAATCCTGTTTTTTTTTTTGTCATGATCTTCTTCAGCCTTTCATAGATAGATAGAAATCGAAATAGAATTACGGGCTTGAAATGCCCATACATGCGTATGTATGCATGTCCCCAAAAAGTCATCGTAATAGACTATCCAACAAAACTACACTTTAAGACTTGACATTTGTTGAGTAACACAAGTTTTGGTACATCGCTTTGGTATATTTCTCTGATCAGTTGAAATGATCAAAAGTACTTGTTCATTGTGTCACTTGTACACATCAAAAACGCAGTTTCTCATTTCTTTGAGAAAGTTGCAAATGCTTTGACACACTCACGCAAGTGATTATGTACAATCCTCAGCAGTTTCATAAATTTCTTCCTTATCAATTGCTTTTGTCATCTTGATCAAGGGTCTGAATTGAACCCCCACAACATTTTGGCCTGAGTTCATATAAGTCTTAACATTCCAAATGTTTGAGCACATTGTCATTATACTTCCATTAACGAAGGGAAATGCGTGAAGCATTAGATCAACCAATGATCAACCTATCTTTTTCTATACAACTCATCACCAAAGAAGTTATTCATTGTGACGTGGATGAGAATAAGTGGCCCAAAAGCCAGCAATCGTCGGGTGGAGGACGAATGCACTGTAATTTCTACATCACCGTATGATCAATCTTCCAAATACACTAAGGTATAACTTTCAATTTAGAAAAGTAGTCATCAAAACCTTGGCCAAATTTTATATCAGAACATCCTTCCAGAGTGCACTGTTATACTGACAACATGACTAATCAGTTTGACTGTCTTATCCGTACACAATAACACAAACTTCATTCATATGTGGCACTGATGTACTGCTCTCTGATGGGCTTTAGCAGGGATCCCCGATGGTGTATTGCCATTTTTAGGAATTGTTTTGAGAAATGCACTTACTGTTTACAAATTGGGATTCAAGAAATGTACCAAAGCGACTGGGAAGAATGTAAAAATGACAGCCTTTGCCCACCAGCAAACTGATTGGAATTCCACTCATCGTGCAGCAAGGTAATGTCCCCAAACACATTGACAAATCAACGATCGGCATGCATTTGACCTGCTAAAGACGAGACTGGTGAGAACAACTCCCTAAAAGAAATAACAGCTGAAAGAAAGTGTAGCGAATGCCTGAAAAAGTGTCACAGTGGTTGAATGCAAAGCTTTGGATGTCAGTGAATAGTAGGATTGATGCAGTATTATGAAGTCTTATTTAGTTCAATCTGTTAGAATGCTTTTGCTCACCAAAATTTAGTATTACAAAACTATTCCTATTTTCTTAATGTGTATGTCAAATCCTGATGAACATGGAATAAAAGCTGAACTGTTGACCTTTCGTCTCATAATCGTCTTCTGATTTTAAACTGTTTTTTTTTTCCAGTCTGCAGCCAAAATAGAGGAATTTGCCTCCCTGTTTAAACATCTTTGCATGGGAGTCGATATTTCATGAAATATTCATGAGATCAGGTTGGTGTGTGGATTATGTTTTTCATACCCTGAGAGGGACTGGATGTCCACAAAGTCCCTCTGTCCATTCAGTGGGGTGAAGCGAATGCAAGTGGAATCCGCGAAGGATTGCAGACCATTAAGTATGGTCTGTCTTTCTGTAGGAGCTTGATAAAAGACAAAAAGATATGCATTGTTTTTATTTTGAAATGTACAAAAGAGTAAAGGACTCAACATCTACGACAAGGTTTTGGCAAACGAGGTGCAGAAAAGGACATTTGTTCTGCATCATCATCAGCAGCTAGTAAATGCGTTGCTGCAGCACCTCTTGTTTTAAAAATCAAATAGCACATACATATATATATATATATATATATATATATATATATATATACATATATATACATATATATACATATATATATACGTATATACATATATATACATATATATACATATATATATACATATATATATGTATATATATGCATATATATGTATATATATATATGTATATATATATTAGGGCTCTCAATTTAGCGCGTTGGATTTAAGTTAATCCAACCCCCTTTTGACGCCGTCAATTTTTTTGATCGCGTGATTAAGGTTTCCATAGCAACCAGCGGCTGCATTGATAATGGCTGCTGGTCACCATGATCTATACATGTATCTTGAAAAAAAAAAAAAAGCTTTAGCGTAGAGGAGGCGTTACATCTGCTTCAAAATATTGATGACGAGGATGAATTGCTCGGCTGACACATGCACGGCCCTTAGGGTTGGACACCGAAAACAAATCGAGTGGAACCGGTTCCATCATTCCAGTTGTTCCGGAACCGTTCAGATTTTAGAATGTAAAATTTAGAATTCCTAGTTACCCGTGAGGAAGAGGTACTAACCAAGTACGACCCATTAAAAAAAAATGTGTGCGCGATAGCGCGCAGCCTTGGGCTCCTGTCGCCGAAGCTGCGTAGCAATAGCACGT
This sequence comes from Filicampus tigris, assembly GCF_054856515.1. Classification (NCBI taxonomy): domain Eukaryota; kingdom Metazoa; phylum Chordata; class Actinopteri; order Syngnathiformes; family Syngnathidae; genus Filicampus; species Filicampus tigris. The sequence continues at coordinate 30,156,340 of NC_141219.1, forward strand.
TAGCTCGCCCCCACTCGCGCTCAGCTCTTCGGCTCGCTTCGTCCCGGCCGGCAAGCGTGGGCAGCGGCGGCGATCTGGATCCCACAGATCTCCACACTAGTTGCCGCCGCCGCGGGACACCGCGATGGCAGCAGTCGCCCTTCAAGGGGTCTGTGACCTTGCCCGGGCTGCCTAGCCATAGAATGACGCGATGCGGCTCATGATCGCCCAAAGTCAGAATCGGTTTAGTACGTCTAATTGCAACATTGAACCAACAAGTTCAAAACACGAATGCACATATTCAGTTAATATTTAGCTTATACATAGCTGCAGCATATACATAAATACTGTACATACAGATACATTGTATGGTTACATAGACTGCTTAGATTAGATAGACTTTCCTTGCTTTCCCTTAAAATGCAGCGTTGTGTTTGTCATATATATTTTCTTTCTAAAGCAAGACAAGGTTAGCCAATCAATTGGTGTTCACTAGCATGCTTTTAGTAACAGCTGAAAGAAGTGTGTGCATGTGTGAGTGTACGTGTGTGTGTTTGAAAAGCGCTGAGGGGCTGTTTGCGTGAGTTGAATCCAATGCTTGTTTTTTCAATTGAAGCACTGAAGCAAGAAAATGTTCTATGCAGGCCGCCTACTTCAAACAAGACATTCTGGTTAATATTGTGTTTGTGGAATATGAGTTAAGTTGTAAAATCCATCCATTTTTTACCATATCAAGGGTCGGCCATTTTATTATTTCTGTCGACTGAAAATGACATCACAGATGCACTTAGGGCTCAAATAACGACCAATCATGGCTCAGTTTCAGAAAACAGATGAGCTTTGATTGGTCGTTACGTGAGCCCCGAGCAACTGTAATATCATTTTCGGATTAAAGACGTGACAAAATGGCCGCACCCAGTGATGACTAAAAACAGGTGGATTAACTCTTATTCCACAAACTCAATATTTATCAGAATTCCTTGTTTCAACTAGTGGGTTTGCATGGAGCATATTCTTAAAAAATAATATGTTTGGGTTGACTTCACTTGAATAAAGTATTTGCATAAGAAAATCGATCCTCTCATTCATGTTAAGGGTATTACAATTCAAGAAAATAATGGGACAGAAAAATCAAGGGATTTTTTTTACAATAAATAAAATGTGCGATTAACTATGAGTTAACTGAAAAAATTATGAACTATGACTATCGCTTGACAGCACTAGTATATATATATATATATATATATATATATATATATATATATATATATATATATATATATATATATATATATATATATATATATTAGTGCTGTCAAAAGTTTAATCGCAGTTTTCAAATACATTTTTTACAAATCGTTAAAACATTATTTACTTGAGTAAAATCTAGGAATTAACGCGGAAAAAAGTATATTTGAAATCAAAGACTGTTTTAATAGCTTTCTTTGATCCTTGAGTACAATTCTTTTCCTGTAAAATACAACAGTTGAACGATACACCAAAGATGTACAACAAATATGGTATTTGAATTTGTCTGTGCAAAGTGTGCAAATTATTTTGGATTTCTCCAATGAACTGTCAAGTAACTTTTTAAGTAAAACTACGTAAAAGTCCGTATTTGCGATTAATCGCAATTAATCTTTTGACAGGCCTAATATATATATATATATATATATATATATATATATATATATATATACACACACACATATATATATATATATATATATATATATATATATACACACACATATATATATATATATATATACACACATATATATATACACACATATATATATATATATATATATATATATATATACACATACACATTATATATATATACATACACATACATATATGTACACATATACATTTTTATTTTTTACTTATTAAACACGGTAAAACCAATCAATCAAGCAAGCAATTGTTTAACAATACTTGAGCATCTTAAATGTGATTAACATGTTCACAAACCACACCTTGACACTAAGAAGAAAGTGCAGGAAACTATTTTTGAATATGAAACTGAATTATTTTTGTTCTCCACAGTGTTACAAAAAGACAATCTGTTACTACTTTAACTGTACATTTATTTGTGTCCTTGCATATCAAGAAAGGTTTATTAGTAGTTGTCGTGGTAGTCCCCATTGCTCACGTCCCCCCACAACTACACTTCTAATGCTGCTCCCCCCGCAAACTTTGCTGTTGATTTTTTTTTTTCCAAATAGCATTGTCGTGTTAAAATTTCTTTTTAGTATATACTGCGGGCCGAAAAGTGGACGGTGGGCCGCAAATGGCCCCCAGGCTATACTTTGGATAGCACTGATTTAGCATAACACAAAATATATAACATAATTTAAAAACTAAATGAGTAAATGTATATGCCCTAAACTTTGATGACGCTGAATTTGCGAACAAATTGCTGAGCAGCGTTCCTTTCTTAAATACTCATCCGGTGATTTTTGGAGGTGATCTTAAACTGTGTTTCTGATCTAGCTAGGTGCAGAGCCATGGGTGATCCTGAGTATTCACAGACTGCCCACCCAGTGAGATTCATATACTTTAAATTTTTTAGTAATCATTATTAAATTATATTTTGATTTGTGTTTCATTGTGTTTTTTTATTTTATTTTATTGACTATTAAGAATGGCATAATTTTGGTTGTCTAAGGCCACTGCCTCCAATTACAATTTTTCAAACTGTGTGCCACGGCACAAAAGTGAGATATTGTCAGGTGTGCCGTGGGAAATTATCTAATTTGTGCGGTCTAGCGCCTGGCAGCGTAATCATGTCTTTACTACATTGTAGTACTCTTCCATACCAGCAGGTGACTGCAGGTAGCCAATTGTCTTCGTTTAGAGACAAGCAAATTAGTGACGCATGTTTATCCAAACAGGCCCATGTTTCACACTGAGTAAGTATCGATATGAAACACTAAAAAATACTTTTTCTTTGTGTTTATTTAAATTCCTATTCAAGACGTTATAATATAATGTCATTCTTCAATGTTAGAAAATGCTTATATAAACAATTTAACACTTATCTTGTTAAAATAAGCTCTTTTTTTTTCACAATTTCAGCTGCTGGTGTGCCGCAGGATTTTTTTCAATGAAATAAATGTGCCTTGACTCAAAAAAGTTAAACACTGGTCTAAGGAAGATCTGAACTTGATATTATTCAGTTTAGTCAGTCATTTTATTTGAATATACGATGTGTCGGGCCAGGAGGATTGTACTCAGTGAGAGAAATATTCAGGCCCACCCATTAGCCACGTCTGGCTCCACCCCTGTCCTAAAATGATCCTTATTGGCTTTTTGGACACCCCTGATATAAACGCACAATCACTTTAACGCAATTGAGCTTTGTCAGTTACTCACAATAACTGCCAACTGGTACAATCGAATTCAATACAACCACTGTTAATCCAGAGCTCATTGCACATTTAGTCAGGCGCTGGCACTGAACTATTACTGTATATCGACGCTGTCCTGTGAAAAATACATGTCCAATTTTGTGGAATAAAAATATTTTCCCCTTAATGCGATGTCTGTAGGGGCGGCACGGTGGTCGACTGGTTACCACGTCCACCTCACAGTTCAGAGGTCGTGGGTTCGATCCCGGCCCCGGTCCCTGTGTGGAGTTTGCATGTTCTCCCAGTGCCTGCGTGGGTTTTCTCCGGGTACTCCGGTTTCCTCCCACATTCCAAAAACATGCACGGTAAGTTGACTCTCTAAATTGCCCCTAGGTGTGATTGTGAGTGTGAATGTTTGTCTCTGTGTGCCCTGCGATTGGCTGGCAACCAATTCAGGGTGTCCCCCGCCTACTGCCCAAAGACAGCTGGGATAGGCTCCAGCACGCCCCGCGACCCTTGTGAGGAGAAGCCGTATCGATAATGGATGCATGAATGCGATGTCTGTAATGCGGAAACACCATGCACGTAAGAATAATATTTTTGGTTTTTAAATTAACCTAAGTGTTTTTCACAGGACAGCGACGATATATTATACATGCAATTGCTCTGACAGTTATTCATGAAAACCATCACTTTACACGACATGGAAATAAACCACAATGCAGCATCGTGCAGTGGAGTGACGGCACACCCAAATGCTTAAAGAGCAGTGTAAATTCAAGCCAGCAGGGGGCAGGAGAGGGACCATAATCTTCTGGCATGCTTCTAATGGCTCATTAAGGACACCTTTAAAGTTTTGTCCTGATTATTTTCAGTTCATTAGAAAAATGGGTCCATATTTCCAAAAACAACACTCAAAACATCTTGGATGCTCCCTTTGAATAAGATCAAAACAATTTGATAATGTTTCGCTCAAAACAATCAGTCATGAATAAGTCCATCATTTTCCCCCGTGAAAAGGTTCTGCTGACATATCAGATATTTGACGTAAACACTTACTTAACATACTTAACGTACTTAACATAACAATGTGTGGCACCAATTTCTTGTAATTTGTGAAAACATTTTTTCAACTATTTACAAGGATATAATGAGATGTTGCTGCAGGAAATTAAGGCTTAAAGCGGGAGTCAACCCAAACATACTTTTTTCAAGAATATGTTCCCTGCAGGCCAACTAGTTGAAACATGGCATTCTGATTAATCTTGCGTTTGGAATGTATGTTAACCGTTGCAAAATGCACTCGTTTTTAGCCATCTCTGGGGGCGTCCATTTTGTCTTCTGTCGACTGAAAATGACATCACAACTACTCACAACGATCAATCATGGCTCAGATTCAGAAAACAGGTCAGCCGTGATTGGTCGTTGTGAGCAGTTGTGATGTCATTTTCAGAGATGGCTAAAGATGAGTGGATCAACACTTATTCCACAAATGCAATATTTATTAGAATGCCCTGTTTGAACTGGTGGGCTTTCATAGAACATATTCTTGAAAAATAAAATGTTTGCATTGACTATGCGTTGAGGTGTGATGCAATGAATCAGTGCACAGACAATGAAAAGTAGATACATTTCACTTTATATATTATATTTGATAGTGCAACCTTTATCTGCAATCGTCTTTATCATTATGAAAACTTAAGTTGATGGTGAAACACGGTCATTTGTGTTGCGTTGCAATTTCCAACACTAGCGGAAGAAGATGAAAAAAGCACGTTACAATTCGAGGTTTGTTTGGGTTGGGGTGACTACTTCTCAGCAATGCTTCTCATGCTACAATCTCTAATGGTTTGTGAATAAAATATGAGGTTACATTTAACCACTCAATGAACAGCATTATCACATTCACTTTTTAAAGAGAGATGGTTACCGTACTTACAGTAGGCTGCGGAAAGTCTGTAAGGTACATAGACAAAGCCATCCGTTGCTTTTGGCCATAGGCACCTGTTTCTTGTGCAAGCGTCCGCATTCTGTAGTCCAGTCGGTATGGCTATGTCTCCAAACGCCACGAGAGGTTCATTTTGGTTCTTGCCTAGAAAATTATATTTTGGGATTATTTGAAGTCACTGCATTTGCAATTTTACGCTTGACGCTTAACAACTTTACAACAGGCATAATTCACACTAATCATACAGATCATCCGGCATCATGAAATCCTTTATAGCTTTCATTTTTGGTGAGAATTCCACAAAAGGTTCATGAAGACATGAATGTCGATGACTTGGCCAACTTGCTGCTGTTTGCTGTTATAGTCAATGACAAACATGTTCCTAAACCTGTTGCCGAAGTCATTGTGCAAAGCAGGAGATTGTAGATACGTTTGGTCGGATATAATGATGTTCCAGTATCTATACTTTATCATTAAAAATGGAATTTCAGTCAAAGACCTTCTACCTACTGCTGGATTAATCATTATTGAAACATATTAAATAAGGTTGGTCATTACAATCCAGTTTCTTTAGGGTAGCTACTTAGAGTACTGTCATCTACACCATATGGTGTCCCAAGCCTCAAATTGACTCATTCACACACACATTCTTACACCAATGGAGGCTGCTGCCATGTAGGCCACTGCCCGGTCCACAGGAAGCAAAGTAGTAGGGCTGTACAATAATCAAAATTCAATTGCAATTACGATTATTACAGTCTACGATTACAAAAGTGGCATAATCGTAACAAACGATTATTAACCGATTAAGGACAGGAGCGCATAACCGCGTTTCTACCACTAGAGCTGGGACCGCTGCTGCGTCTTTCTACCCTTAAAGCCGAGAGAGCGTATACGTCATTTTCTATTTATTATTTAATTCTCTGACTCTTAACCAATGAAATGCATCAGAATAGACATGTGACGGTGTCGTGAGTTGTCGGAGGATATCCGGAATTTTTTCGAGCAGTAACGGCAGACGCCGTCGATCGCGGGAGGTCTGAAATGAATAACGGCAGTGATATAGACGACGCAATTGTGGACTTTGAACCAATAGAATCAGTATAACCAGTCGAACGTGATATATGATTAAGATATATGTTTGTAGATAATGGCAATATCGATGTCTTTGTAACAGAAAAGAGGATGGTAATTACCACTCCATTTTTTTTTAATTAAAAGTAGTAAAAATTTAATAGTGCTTCTCTTGCACTGACACTTTATTTTTACCTCTTCGATTGCAACAGTAAAGATGAATAAACTCGGGTCTGTGTGACCACATGTCACATGTCTAAGCTCTCAAATTCTGTTGGAATTAGGTTTCTGCCTGCTACAGGGGCTGAGATTTTAATTATTTTGTAGGTGTTGAATTTCTGGGAAAACTTCAGGTTTTCAAGGGCAATTCCAAAGATGACCTTAGGTTTTGGGGAGCTGTTGAGCCAGGCGCTTTAGGCCTTAGTGGGCTAATATGCTTTTATATCCAAAGCACTAAGTTTGCTTAGACAAGGAAATCATACTTTAATTTCTACATTTGTATCTTTTTATCTTATTTAATTTTATAATAACACATTTTATAAATTTTGTTTGGTCCAAAAGGAACTTAATTATAGTGTTTCGAAGAACTGTATTTGCCTTTATATTTTTTACATTTAAATATTTTCTTGTTTTGTACCAAAAAATAAATGATCGTTTGAATAATTGTGATTTCACTTATGACCAAAATAATCATCATTAATATTTTTTGATAAACGAGCAGGCTTCACTATCTGGCTCAAGGACACTTTGACATGGTCACAATGCTTGACGATGAAATCCATAACCTTTAGGGTGAGAGACAACGACTCTTACCCTAAGCCATGCCTCCCCTAGCTTTAGTGTAAATATTACATTGGGTGGTGGGCTAATACAGTACATTTATTTCATACAATCTTCCACAGACCCTCTGCCCCGCTACTCACCACGAGACTGACAAATTCTGGATTAATAAAAAAGAGTAATTTAATACTGTACTCTGAGTAAAGCAATAAATCACTATCTTGCTATGAATAAAAAGAAGTGAGATTAACATACCAACATTGACATTTGCTCTTTCTATCAGTGTGGAAACACTGTAATCCTCATCTGCAAGGCCTATATGAAAGAAGAATCATAAATAACGTTTTACAATTATTGTCAATTGTATGAATTGTTTGTTGTTACTTAAACTAGGTCGGTCGTACCTGAGTGTCTGTTAATCTTTTCGAGAGAACCCTGAAATAGAAACACATGGGTTGAATGAAACAACATCTTGAAGTGGATTTATACCTTTTCTTAAAGAGAAGTCAACCCAAACATTTTTTTCAACAATATGTTCTATGCAGGCTCACTAGTTGAAACAAGGCATTCTGATAAATATTAAATTTGTAGAATAAGAGTTATTCCACCCGTTTTTAGCCATCTCAGAGGGCGGCCATTTTGTTACTTGTTGCTGACTGCAAATGACATCACAGTTGCTCAGGGCTCAGGTAACGCTCAGTCATGATTCAACAAAACAGGTGAGCCATGATTGGTCATTACCTGAAACCTGAGCAACTGTGATGTCATTTTCAGTCGACAGGAAGTGACAAAATGGCCGACCCCTGAGATGGCTAAAAACGGGTGGATTTTCTTGCTTAACTCATATTCCAAAAAAGCAATATTAATCAGAATGCCATTTTTAGACGAGTGAAGGCGCACAGAACATATTCTTGAAAAAAATGTTTGCGTAGCCCTCCACTTTAACTGGATTTTTTTATCTGAAGTCATGGATAGCAGTGAATTTCCGACAACACTTCCAGGACAAAACAGAGATTTTAGTTATTTTTCCCGTAGAAAAGAGGGAGAAACCTTTTAAAGATTTTAAAGCATGCCAATGTGTGAAGAGCCCGGGGGTCCTCTTTGACTCTGAGCTTGATTTTATTCCACACACAAATGCAATTAAGAGAGGTTTTTTAACATCATAACAATAAAGAGTCCACTTATTTGACTATTTTCCCTATCAGGCTAACACAGAGGTCGTTACCGTGTTCATTTATCTAACCCTTGGAGATACTTGACTTAAATTATAAAAGACAAAATACCATCCAAATAATGTATGATAAAAAATAAAAAAAAGCCCAGTCCTTACTTTTATGGTCAAACTCTGGACAGAGGAAAGGAGGAAGCTCAGCGCTGCAACGTGGAAGATCATGACTGCTTCTCAAATAACCGACCACGAAAGTACCAACAGAAGTGTTTCTTTCACCTTATATATGGGAAAGACAACCTATTGTTATCCATATATGGCATGTTACTTCCAAGAATAGGCAAGGAAGTACAAATTACATCACCTGGAATTACAGCACCGTCTTCACATTTAAACACTAACAAATTGCGAAAAATGTATCTGAAAGGGTAACAAAAATCATGAATAGCTTGTATTTTAATGGGAAGCTGGATCACGGTTCTGTTGCGCAATTTGTCTGCCATTTGTGTGGACCCGTAAATGGGTTTCACTTAAACATTAAGTGACATTAAGCGTGGTAAATGTCACAACATCTTGAAGTGAATTTATACCCTCTCTTAACTGTATTTTAGATATTAAATAGCAGTGAATTTCCGAGCACAGTCCGGACAAAACAGAGATTAGTTATTGTTCCTGAAGGACAGAGGGAGAAACTTTGACAAAAATTACAAAATTTTATTTTAAACTCTGATCTTGATTTGATCATTTTATTCCACTCAGGAATGTAATGTAAGATTTGTTTTTACCATCTTAATAATATAGCCAGAGTCCAAACTTTTCTTTCTCTCTCAGGCAGAGGTGCCAGAGAGCAGAGGTGCTTATGCTCTCTATCTTCCCAAAAAGATGGTCAAATTATTGAAACATCTGTAGTCTACGATTACTTCAGAGGTCCGCTGTTGGTGTGCTGACGAAGACCAGAGGGTGGAGGCACGTTACAGCGATTTTAAGATCACTGCATTTGCTCCCCCATGGGTTTCGGGATCCATTTTAAAAGAGAAGTCAACCCAATACATTTTTTGGAATAGTATGTTGTATGCGCCTTCACCAGTCCAAATTCATTCTGGATTCTGATTAATATCGCGTTAGTAGAATATGAGTTAAGCAGCAAAATCCATCCCTTTTTTCCATCTCAGAGGGCGGCCATTTTGTCACTTTTGTCGATTGGAAATGACATCACAGTTGGTCAGGGCTCAGCTAACAACCAATCATAGCTCAGCTTCAAAAAACAGGTGAGCTGTGATTGGTCGTTACCTGTATTACTAATATTGCGTTTGTGGAATGAGTGTTAATCCACGCGTTTTTAGCCATCTCTGGGGGTGGCCATTTTGTCTTCTGTCGACTGAAAATGACATCACAACTGCTAACAATGACTAATCACAGCTCAGATTCAGAAAACAGGTCAGCCGTGATTGGTTGTTGTGAGCAGTTGTGATGCCATTTTCAGTCGACAGAAAGTGACAAAATGGCCCCCGCCCCCTGAGATGGCTAAAAACGGGTGGCTTTTCCTGCTTAACTCATATTCCACAAACGTAATATTAATTGTTTGTTTAGAGTGGGTCTGCATAGAACATATTCTTGAAAAGAAAATGTTTGGGTTAACTTCCGCTTTATTAGTTTTTCAATATCTTACCGGTCTTAGGCATCATATCCATCTGATATGCTTTTATCATAGCAGCCCTCACAGGTCCTGAGGGCCTCTGACACATGCCTTTTATTCCAAAAGTGAGAACAAAATAATGAGAGGCTGCATTCAGCTCTGGAGCAGCCTGCCAAACGGCTCATTTACCTGCCAGTTGAAGAAAAGGCACCTATGGCAAAAGCCAAACTGTGGCAGAGACTTTACTTTCTGGACTTGGATTTGCCACCTCAGGACCGCAGTGAATGTTGATGGTTTGAAAAGGAGGCTCCAAACCCACCTGTTTGGTTTAGCTCTTAACCAATTTTTATGTATTTATTTATTTTATCCTATCATTTATCACTGATGGCAGCATGCACGAATATCATGGCCACTGTGCATGATATTGTGATATCCAATGCCAATCAATGGTTATTTCTGACTAAAAAAGTCCATGAAACAACATGTGACAAAGTGACAGAGATTAGGCTATACGATTATAGTCCATACAAACACTCTCTACAGCGCCTCCTTACACTGCTTCGCTCAGGTCCTATAAAAACTCTTACTGCATTATTTCATTTTGTTAGTACATGAGTCATTAAAAATGTATAAACAAAGTTTCGTATGACTGCATTCAATGTAGTTACATTGTTCTGCACAAACAGCAAACGAGCACTTGTCCAACGAGGGACCTTCAACAGGTGCACCAGAGCAGTGTTTTTCTAACTTTTTTGAGTCAAGGCACATTTATTTAATTGAAAAAAATCACCTGGCACACCAGCAGCTGAAATTGTAAAAAAAAAAAAAAAAGAAAAAAAAAAAAGCTTATTTTAACAAGATAAGTGTTATATTGTTTATATAAGCATTTTTTCAACATTGAAGAATGACGTTATATTATAACGTCTTGAATAGGAATTAAATAAAGAGGAAAGTATTTTATAATGTTTCATATTGATACTTACTCAGTGTGAAACATGAGCCTGTTTGGATAAACATGCGTCACTAATTCGCTTGTCTCTAAACAAAGACAATTGGCTACCCGCTGCTACTGCTGCTGCCCCCTGCTGGTATGGAAGAGTACTATAATGTAGTAGAGACATGATTAGGCTGCCAGGCGCTAGACCGCACAGGCACACAAATTAAATAATTTCCCACGGCACACCTAACAATATCTCTCGGCACACAGTTTGAAAAACACTGCACCAGAGTATGCGACCTGCAGCTTCCTGAATTTAGATTTTGCATTTGCTTAAACAAAGCGATTTACACTTTTTCTGTTCCAATAGTCCAAATTTCCGTGCCAGCATATTAGCTTGCATGTGCGTACAGTTGTCACGACCAGATGCCATGTTGTGGATGATGTAGTTTATAGTGGTGTAGAACTCTCATGTATGAAATATTTTGGACTTGATTTTTTTGTAATAAATTGAGTGAACCAAAATATATGACATAGCTGTCATTATGATGCAGTAAAGTTCTACACCACTGCAAACTACAACCACAATAACAAACAAATTGTTAAATTAATACTTTTCTGAGCATGGCAATCAAAACTGAGCATTAGTGCATGTGGTTAGTGCATGTTGCTATGGAAGGTAAACCAGCCATTCACACACAGATGACACAGCAATCAGTTCTATTGTCTATTACTTCCAACAAAGACAGACTAGAGAGAACAATACTGTCATGCCTATTGTTTTTTTCTTTGTCTTTAAATAGTTGTCAAAAAACGTGTAAAAGTTTTGATACTGAAATTGTTCCAGGCAGGACCAGTGTCCTAAACTTGACTTATTTTTCACTTCCCCAATACTGCTGTGACAGTTTTTACTTCAACAGCAATGAGTTTGTGAAATATTTCAAACTTCCTACCATAGACAGTCTGACAAATAGGAAGTATCCAGCTCGATCTACTGCTTGTATGACAACATCTCCTGAACTCAAATCACTATATCCACAGTACATTATGTATTACACCTCTCTTGTACTCACTTGGGTTGTGGGTGAGCTGGAGCCAATGCCATCTGACAATGGGGTACACTCTAGACTGGTTGCCAGTCCAGGGCACCGTATACATATATATACAGAGATGGGCAGTCCGTCCCTGGGCCGGACCGGTCGGACCCTCCGGCCCGGCCAGATGTCCATTTTTGGGGCAGAGGGGTGGGGGATGACAAATTTTAAAAAATGGCTGGACTAAGCATGGCAGGAAGTGGATTTTAGTCCGGCCCACTGATCGGCCCTCATGCGTGTGGCGTGCTCGTGAGGCGGTCGGAACGGGGCATGGGCCGACAATGTTTACGAATATGGCCGGGGGGTCGCCGCCGGGCGATATATGTCGTTATCGATATCATTGTGAATCTTGCGTTCACGATGTGTAATTTTACATTATCAAGTTTTAATACTCTGACTCGAGTCAGTCGACGGCCGCAAAGTATGAAGAAATGCTGAAAAATCAGTGTGCATTGACGGCAGAGGAGGAGGAAATGAGAATTATTCGCCGAATCAGCAGGCAGAACCCGGTCACGTGACACTGTCCGCACTGCAGCCAAGCTGTTTCCTCCTCATTTCGTGGGGGAGTGTCTAGCGGGGCTTCTTAGTAGTGATGGGCATAACAGTTCTTTCAATCATTAGAATCAGTTCATCAAAAGAATTGTTCAACAAATCATATATATATATATATATATATATATATATATATATATATATATATATATATATATATATATATACATATATACATATATACACACACACTAAGCATGGCCGGAAGTGGATTATATATATATATATATATATATATATATATATATATATATATATATATATATATATATATATATAGTTTTATTTTTTATTAAATAACTACAATGCAAACTTTAACAGTATAAAAAAATTAAATACTTCTACAACAAATGTTTCAGAACAAAAGTCAAGAGAGTCAAACCAAAAAAAGGAGCAATGTAACGAAAATAAACTCAGTAGTGCAAATAGTGTAAACAATACAATGTGAAGGATCTGAATCTATATGAATGGCTTTATATTAGCCAACAGGTTAACCAAAAACCAAATTGGGAATTACACATCACATAATCAGTTCAAAGTCTCAGAGTCAGCGTGCCCTGATCTGAGCACGGGACCAGCTGGTGAAGATCAGCCCCATAGGCAGGGCCAGCCAGGGAGGAGACCAACCCACATTATGTTTAGATTTTGAAGACAGTATAAATGTGAGGGCTGCATGTTAGACCGCGCCCCTTTTCTGCCCTTGCCCGTCTCGGTTGAGAGCATTCGCGACGAGGGAAAAGCTGCCCAGATCTGATCATTGTATGATTCCTGAACTTCAGAGATGGTAAAGAAAACTGACGAGAAAATTCAATTGATTTGTGTGAGTCTTTATTTATATTGGATACTTTCTTGAAAGATAAAACGAACACGCACTGAGTAAGTAGTTGTTTTGTAAATTGCTAATTGGGCTTATGGACTCGAGACCTACAAAACATTCCAACAGAGGCCGACAAATGTAAAAACATTTAACAGTTGAAAAAAAAAAAACTTCTACTAAAACTGTTTCAGAAAAAAAGTCGAGGGTCAAACCAAAAAAAAACAGCCTTGTAATGAAAATACAAATATAACAATGTCAAGTTGATAACTATAAAACCTTCCATTGCACAATATTTTGAAAATAAAGTAAGAAAGTGCAAATAGAGTAAACAATACAATGTAAAAACCTTTAACAGTAGAAAAAAAATAAAACACTTCTACTACAACAACTATTGTTGATTTTTTGGGCCTGAAAAGCCTCTGCCAGAGTACGTTGTCTTTGTCCACGGGGGTGTTCGGGGATCTCCCCGATCCTCCTCCTCACTCAACTTCTTCACTTGCAGCTCGTTGCTCTCTGTAGGGTGAGCTTTTTTTCATGTTTGTGTAAATTCGTGGTGTTACCACAGTAGCAGAGCACTTTATTTCACGAAACACACTTGGCATTGTCCTTTTCTGTTGTTGTAAATAATATTGTCCACACCGCGCTCCGATACTTGTTTGGCTCTGCCATTGCTTTAGGTTCCGGCTGCTCTCTCACTCTCCAGTCACCCTCTCTGCCAGGGAGGGGCTAAAACTGTGCCTGAGTCACTCACTCAGGCAGAGACTCAGAGAGTAGCAGGAGGGGCTGGGCGAGGGAGAGGGGGGAGAGAAGCGGCGCTTTGAGTGAAGTATCGATCCCAGAATAATAGTAACGATTCGATCCAAGTACTTCCTTAGTATCGATAATATCGATAGTTGGATCATTCCACCCACCCCTATTTTCTACTCCCGCGTCAGCGGCGAGCGACATCTGCCGCATTGATTCACATGACCGATGCATTGTGCTGGCGACAGGTCTGCAACACATGCCACGCACCCATCAAGAATTGTTGCTGCTCGGATCGGTCCATTATGTCACATGTTGCGATGACATACAGTTTCCCACACGGAGAGGATGCACCATGCAGCTCATTGCTGCTGCAAAGCAAACTAGATTGGCAGAGAATTGAGTGTTATGTCACGTATGCGTGTGTAAAGAAGCTACTCACCCACGTTTCCCCCTTAGCAGCCACCTTCCAGGTCGTTTTCGCAATACAATTAAATGTATCGTCTTGTCATCTCGGTCTCTTTATGGTTGTAGCAGGCACGATATCCATTGTTGTCGCTGTCCTTTTGAAGCGACGCCCCCCAGCTTGGAACGCAACTGTTTCAAAACAACTTTTGTCCACGAGTATAGTAAAGCTGCGCGCAGCACTCAACTATGACACTGGCACATCTAGGTGGAGTTCATGCACTTCTTCTGGCGTCTTCCTTACTTCCGGAAATATGCCATAGCAAACCTGCTGTGTAGTGGTTTGCCTGCATGCTTTTATTTTGAATGCCGGGAAGTGTGAAGGAGGGGAAGTGTGGAAAATAAATAACTTGTTGACTGCGACTTCATGCTGTTTCTTGGACCCAAATAATTACATCCATCCATCCATTATCTGTACCGCTTATCCTCACAAGGGTCGCGGGGCGTGCTGGAGCCTATCCCAGCTGTCTTTGGGCAGTAGGCGGGGGACACCCTGAATTGGTTGCCAGCCAATCGCAGGGCACACAGAGACAAACATCCGCACTCACAATCACACCTAGGGGCAATTTAGAGTATCCAATCAACTTACCACGCATGTTTTTGGAATGTGGGAGGAAACCGGAGTACCCGGAGAAAACCCACGCAGGCACGGGGAGAACATGCAAACTCCACACAGGGAGGCCGGAGCCGGGATCGAACCCACGACCTCTGAACTGTGAGGCGGACGTGCTAACCAGTTGACCACCGTGCCACCCCAAATAATTACAGTGATCCCTTATTCATCGCGATAAGTGAATACAATACCACAAAGTAGAGTCGGACCTATGATTATGATTATTATTATTATTTTATATGATATTTATTATACTGTTTTATTTTGGGGGGATTTGCGCCTCTGTTACGCTGTTGCGAACCCCCGACATAGTTCCCACACTTCTAAATGATTTTTACACAATCAATTTAACTTTAAAAATGCAAAATGAAGAATATAAATCCAAGCTGCAGGCTGTGATAAGAATTTAGCTTCGACCGCGGCAGCTGACGATCACGACGGAACGTTCGCTAAAAACTACGTTAAAGTTTTAATTTTTATCATAAAATTGACTTAACTAGAATGCCATAGTGTAATTTATCCAATCCTGCACTTTAAAACGCTAGTAGTTGTCTAATTTTTATGAATAAGGGCCGGGGTCGAAGCCGGAAGGGTACCCAGGTCAAGGGTGGAGGGTCACGGCCGGACCAGCAAAAAAGGGTCAAGTGCCCAGCTCTGTGTATGTGTGTGTATATATATATATATATATATATATATAGTCAAGGAGGCCGATAACCGATATTTGGAGCCGATATTCATTTTCAGTGAAAAGGAAAATATTGGTATCAAAACCTATAGAAAAATGTACTTTTAACTTTGTTGTAATGTCTTTAAGCATGGTAAATTGAACACTGTTTCAGGTTTGCATAATGGTGATTTTTCTTTTTAAATTATTCTTACACGAAATTTTGACAGTATATATAAAATTCTAACAAAAAGTTCAGGGAGAGCCCAGGACTGTCGTGTCATGTCATGACAGCATGTCTTAAAAAGGATAAAGAAAACTTAAACAATAGGTCTATGTAGTTTTCTACAGTAAATGAAAATTTCTAAATGACATAAATGTTAAACTTTCACATATATTTGTTTTGATTTCCACAGTTTTAAATTGATTTATTATCGACCAGCAGAGTTTTAAAAAAGGCAGATGCCGATATTCGTCAAAAAGCCAAATATCAGTGCCGATAATCGGCCCGGCCGATAATCGTTCTGTGGGTACGGACAGTATACAGACCCCTTGAAATATTTCATTTTCTGTGTCATTGCAGCCATTTTGTCACATGTGCCGGATGGAGGACCCAAATGTCGGGGGCAAAAGTTAAGTGCTATACTGTATAAATATTTAATTAACAGTAAAGGCAAACAAGGTTCTGTGATGTTCAAAAACATTATAGTCCAAAAACAACAAGGGTCAAATGAAACAAAACATCCACTAGGACTTGACTTGACTTTGATAACAGACAACAGACCATTGACAAATGACAATGAACCGACAAGGACTGAAAGAAAGCGGGGAACAAAATACAGACAAGTTGACAATACAATGAGGAACACCTGGACAAGACACAGAGGGTTGGATTGTGCTGAGTGGCTAACACTAGGGACGGGGATGACCAGCAGACGTGGACTCAATAACGTAACGAGAGGCAGCTAAAGGAACAAGCAAAAACATGAAACTAAAAATTCAAAAACCAAACTCAGACTATGACACATTTGCCAAAATCAAAAAAGTTCATTTTATTTCTCATTAATGGACAATCAGCACCCCATCTTGACAGAAAAAAACTCAAAGTATTCTTCAAAGTACTTCTAGGGCTCTGGGTTGAGAGTCTTACTCAACACTGAGCACAGGGTCTGAATACTTATGACCATAAGATATTTTAATATTATAAATTCAAATATTTTTTAATAAATTTGCAAACATTTCTACATTTCAGATTTTTTCTGTCAAGATGAGGTGCTGAGTATTCATTAATGAGAAACTTTTTTGATTTTGGCAAATGCCTACAATGACACAGAAAGTGAACAATTTCAAGCAGTCTGAATACTTTCCAGACCCACTGTAAATGTAGGTTCCCCAGACATATTTCCAAAACAGGTCGTTGGTCTTTGGAAACATCGGCGCGTATCCAGAAGTGTCTGTTCTTACTTGTTTTTGTGAGATCACGTGTGATCATGTGAGATTTCTGCGTTGGAGGACTTTTCGTTTCGAGGTTGGTTAACCCTTATCAAAGCAGACCACACACAATACGACCAAAGCTATTAAATGCCTAATTTTCTGAATCTTTATGTGTGGGGTCTATCACAGATAAATAATCATTTATGATATGAAAAATCCTTGTGTGTACCAGGTCGTGATGATAAAATCAGTAATACCGGAGACCGGACTTGCTCGGAAAATCCATCACCAGAAGATGAGTCATTAATTTAGTTTTTACCACAATCTCCAGAATCAAGGCAAAAACTCACAACAAGGGAGCTTTCTATAACAGATACATAACTTTTGATCAAACTAACCAACATCTTTCATTTGCCTTCCAGTGTGATGTGTTCACTAAAAATATATAGTAGAGTAAAAAAAGAATTTCACCTCAAGTGTTAAAACTGTTGGCTCTAATACGTGTGAGGGGGGGTGTTGGTGGGGGGTGGGGTGTAAGTGTGTGTCAAGAACGTGTCTTGTGAACATTAATTTTATTGGGAAAAACATTTTGTTATTTTGCATAGAGCATGAAAATATCCAAATAACGATTGACTGATTAAGTGTTATCAATTTAAAGGTTCACGTGTCCATTTTTTTCTATGTTCTTATTTTTACGTGAATGGTGTTTCTCCATTAGACAATGCATTCATGTGAAAATTCAAAACAGATTCCAAAATTGGACACAAGTGTTTTTCACAGGACAGCAACAATATGCATTTTGTGATCTGTTCATGGTGTACACAGCCTCTCGCCCTATGCCAGATAAGATAGCGTTGTTTTTTTAGTTCTCAATATTTGCACAACCCTCTGTGGTTAAAACAGGGTTGCAAGATCTTGCTTTCAGGTGACTTCTCTATTTGTGTGCACAATTGCTTTGAGTACTTGCTTGGCAAAGTCTTCACAGTCTTTCACAAGCAAGACGACAAAGAAAGAAAAAAATAAGCATAAATGTACGTAGGCCTATTTTTGTCACAGGCGCAAGTCCAGTGCAAAGCGCAGTCTAACTGTGTGCATGGGTGGTGTTTTCTTTCTTTTGGTACTTTGCTGGCCTTTGCACCGATAGAATTTGATGTAACGGGGCATTTGCGCCTTTGTGCGCCATTGTTTGATGGCACTTTGTGTTTTTCCCGGTTAATCCTTGCCGCATCCCTAATTTGCATCAAAATCAGAGCGGTATGTAGTGTACGCCCGAGAACGGCGTGCTTGGCATGCGAAACAGAAATTAGACTCGCTGGAGTTTGTGCATAACACATTGGCACATAAACTGCAAAATCTCAGCCGTGTGTGTGACGTGGGCAATTGAAGACCGCCTTTAAAGAGAGGTCAACCCAAACATTTTTTTTTCCAAGTATATATTCTATGCAGGCCCACTAGTTGAAATAAGGCATTCTGGTTAATATTGCGTTTGCGGAATATGAGTTAAGCAGCAAAATCCAGCCGGTTTTAGCCATCTCAGGGGGTGGCCATTTTGTCACTCCTAATGACATCACAGTTGCTCAGGGCTCGGGTAACGACCAATCACAACTCACCTGTTTTCTGAAGCTGAGCCATGATATTGCTGGTATTAAGGAGGATGAATGGATATATATATATATATATATATATATATATATATATATATATATATATATATATATATATATATATATATTTTTTTTTTTTTTTTTCAAGAATATGTTTTATGCAGCCCCCGTAGTTAAAACAAGGCATTCTGATTTATATTGCGTTTATGCAATGTGAGTTAAGTTGTAAAATCCATCCATTTTTTAACATCTCAGGGGTCGGCCATTTCATCACTTCTGTCGACAGAAAATGACATCACAGATGCACTGAGGGCTCAAATAACGACCAATCATGGCTCAGTTTCAGAAAACAGGTGAGTTGTGATTGGTCGTTACCCGAGCCCTGAGCAACTGTGATGTCATTTTCAATCGACAGATGTGACAAAATGGCCAGCCATTGATGGCTAAAAACAGGTATATATATGTATATATATATACATATATATATACATATATATATATATATATATATATATATATACATATATATATATATATATATATATATATATATATATATATATATATATACATATATATATACATATATATATATATACATATATATATATATATATATATATATATGGGCCATTCTACTGAATTGGTTCAAAATAGAATAAAAATAATTCTACTCGCCGATTCATATTTTTTTCCATTCCCTCCTCTACAGAGTATTTTCATAAATTTATATATATGGTTTTGACATAAAAACCAATCAAAATGAATTTTTAACAGAATTTAACATGACCTTTTCCGAAATAAATCAAAATGTATATGCTATTTTTCATTGTAAAATGTAGAAAGTTGATCATATTGACTTCAAAAGCCATCATTAATTAAAACAAACATACCCTTAAACAATCATTATCAAAAATTGTTGGTTGATAATTGAATACTTTTTATTTTTGTTAAAACATCATTTTTTTCGGTGGTGACCATATTGTTGCTGCTGTTGCAGTAATACTTTGTGTGAGGGTAGCATTGTAATCACTTAACTAGTTTTGCTATATTTTAACTTTTAACGTGTATTATAACGAATGAAACATTATTTTTTCCATTTTCTACTTCTTTGTGCTGTACTCAGGGTCGCAGGGGGTTGGAGTTGATCGCAGCTGACTTACGGCAAAAGCAGGGTACACGCTGGAACTGTGGTTTCACCTTCCATATGAAAATTTAATTGGAATGACAAACATTTTTGTAACATACATTTTCCTGTATGTATGTTCCCTCTCTCTCTGTTTTTTGAAAGACATCCGGTGGTCGTGTCTTTTCCTCCATGCTCTTCTGACTTTCCTTTGCTCTCTGCTGGATAATTCATTGGTAGACTTCAGCTTTCCTTCTTCCTTCCATTTCTTATTTCTTTCTCTTTCCTTTATTAAATATTCTTTGGATTTCACTGGGTCATTGTAACCCTTCGCCTGTACTCTGTCTCTGCTAGACTTTTTCACATTTTGGTGTTTTTCCCTTCAAATTAAGATAAAATATTAAATAGAATATTGTTAAAATCAGAGAGATCTATGTATGACATATGTATCTATGTTTTATATTATTTAAAACGTACTTTATTCAAAAATAAACATCATACTGTCACTACCGAAACCATTATGTCACAACCGAAACCTTTCTGTATGTTTCGGTAGTGACCGGTTTGGGTTTATTTTTCCCTTCAAATTTGGATAAAATATGGAATATAATATCGTTAAAATCAGAAAGATCTATGTATGACATATGCATTAATGTATTATATTATTTAAAACTTACTTTATTCAAAAATAAACATATTGTCACTACCGAAACCATTATGTCACTACCGAAACATATCGGTAGTGACGTTTTATGATAGCTGTTGACAATACTCAACAATGCTAGGCACAACGTGGCTACCACAGACAGTTTTGAGCATGTGTACAGAGATAAAAAATAGTACATTTAGCGTTAAAATCAAAAGTGCTCATTTTTTGGCCGAAATGAGGTGTTCGGTAGTGACGGTCCTTAAAACCACATGCTGATTTTGAGACTTTGAGACACATAACTTAATAATGCTGCCAACAAATTACTCGCCATGTGCCCAGTGATGAACATGAAGGTAATGTCTCTTTCTGGTGAAATCTCTGGGGATGTGGCTAAAACCAAGCCCTGCCTACAGACAAATGCTCTTTGCGTTTCAGTAGGGACATGAAAAGTTGGGACAGGTTTTTTTACATAAAAACTTCTAATTTGAAAAAAATCTACAAAATCAATCCAAATCTCTCACCATACATTTCAAAGCAACCAAAATGTTCTATTAAAATAAAGTCTTTTTTAAATTGGCAAAAATCTACATTTTTTTTTCATGAATTGAAATTTATGAGTTAGAGATTGGGACAGCCACCTCCCAATAGGAAGTGACATATAAAAGATGACTTTTCATACATTCACTATAATAGTATCTCAATTAATGCCTTGTGGTAAAATAGACCATAACAAGATATTACTAAATATGCAAGGTCTGAACACTTCATTGTTTTTTTAAATTAGATTTTCATTGTGAGACAGCAATTTCAACCAATTCGGTAGAATGGCTCATATATATATCTTCCTGCTCAACACCTATAGTATAAAATGCTTTCGTTTTACATCTAGCCTAGGAATATCTAGTGAGAGCAAACGCCGTTTCATCTGTGTTGATCTTTTTCTTTCTCTTTTTTGTGAGACTAGCTATTCAACATTATGAAAGGATTAGACCAACAAATATGAAAGCCTACTTACATATTTTTTTCGTTTGTTTAAACGCTGTTGTTTTTTGTTTCTTAATTTTTGCCTCTTATTTCAGCACACAACGACAGGCATCGCATCCTACTTGTCCCTTGTATGATGTTATCTAACTTGGCTGCACTTCTCTCCCATTGTAAAGTGTTGGCTCAGCAACAGATGTGGCGGATATTTTTCAAGTTCTGTATTTCAGTTCAGCTGGTGGTGAGTACATGCCACAAAACTATCTATCTGAGTAGAAATAAAGTAGGCTACAAATGTTTGTGGAGAAAACAGTACTTTTAAAAATATTATTAGCAGAGTTTACATCGCCTAACCACCAGCTCGCTCCGTCCTGGATATTTAATCAATCACGTGGTCCCGGCACATAGCTCGTCCGCGACAGCCAATCGGCGAGAACGTAACCTTTACGTCACAAGCAGGCGCCGCACGAGCAGACACGCCGCCAAACAAAGAAAAATATTTAAAAAAAACAACAGACACGCACACGCGCAGTGTGGTGATCGGTGAAATAAAAACAAAAAATGTTATTGCGTTTTAGGACTGCAAGCTATACAACTCTGTTTTATTTTTTCCTTACTCGGCCGCATGTCAGGAGTGCGGCACCTTGCATGTGACGTGTACAGGTTAAGTCCGTTTTCGACGTCGTTTGGCTGACTCAGACCAACTTGAGAACACGTGGGTCGATTAAATATGCAGAAGGGTAGTAGGCGTTGCCCAGTTCTGAATTAGTATGAGCAGACACGTATTCTTGACAGCGTGAGAGTGACTCACGTCAACAGAATAACGGTGTGTTCATGTTCCGGTGAGAGTGGGAAATTAGAGGCCTCAACAGCAAAACGAAGGAGTTGTGTGCTCCCAGCGCTTCCCAGCCTTACCAACATACAGGAAAACATGTGTTAACGTAAGTAAAAAAAAATAAAAAATCTATGTCGGACGTGTAAAATTAATCTGCCTTGCTGCGTTGGAGGTCTGTCTTCAGGAAAGCGAAATCCTTACTGGAAGTTACAAATACTGACATTCTTGTTTAACTTAAATGCATCAGTAGTTGAAACATAAGGACGTAACCGCCCAGACATACACAAGTGTTTCACTTCTCACTCTCTGTTTGTTTCACCAGAGATCTTTGCCGTCTATGTGTGTGTGTATGTGGGTGGGTGTGTGGGGATGTGTGTGCGTGTGGGGGTGCGTGTGTGTGTGTATATTATATATATATATATATATATATATATATATATATATATATATATATATATATATATATATATATATATATATATATAAAATATAAAAAAAGATTTTTTGTTGAATCACTTTGGGTAATAGTACATTTATCGAGCCTCAGAGTGGCGTTCATAAATAGGTGCCGATGACGAGCAGGGCCAATAATCAACATCTCAAGTTTTATCGGAGTTAAAAAGCAAAAAATTGAGAGACATCCATTGTTTAATCTCGGCAAGGCACGCCTCTAAATTACAGCAATCAGCCGGGTTTGTCTCGAGCGGCATATATAATTGGGTATCTTCATCATAACAATGAAAACTAATGTTATATTTACATATAGTATCACCAAGCGGAAGCATGTAGATGCTAAACAATAGGGGTCCTAGTACGGATCCCTGCGGGATTCCAGATGTAACTTTACAAAACTCAGAAGTCGCATTGCCATGGATTACATGGTGCATCCTTTCTGAGAGGTAAGAATTAAACCAAGAAAGTGCTGAGCCTGAGATACCAACACATCCTTCAAGGCGTTCTAATAGTATGTTATGATTGACGGAGTCAAAAGCAGTACTAAGGTCAAGTAAGCGTAGTCTTGATGAGGTGTCGGCATCCATAGCTAAGAGAAGATCATTAGTCACTTTAGCAAGAGCCGTCTCAGTAGAGTGATGGGCTTTAAATCCTGACTGAAGAATTTCAAGTCGATTATTAGCGGCCATATAGTCACTAAGCTGTTGCGCTACAACTTTTTCGAGAATTTTCGCAATAAACGTGAGATTTAAAACCCCTACTAGCATCAGTATTCACGGAATTCAACAGGATTTTAGGAGCGGTGTTCTTAATCTTGTCCCGAATGCGCTCAATCTTCGTAAAGAATTGCATGAAGTCGTGGACTGAATAAAAGGAGCTATTGGAGGTCGGCAGCTGTTATTAGCATTGCCACTGTATCAAATAAATATTTAGGATTGTTTTTATTTGGAACAATTAATCTGGACCAGGTCTCGCAAAGCCCAATCATGTTCAGTTTATGGTCTCTTATGAGGTATTTAACTAACAGGGCTTTCGAAGAGAGTGATCTAATATTAAACAGACCGAATTTCAGTAAAATAGGTTTATCCGGATAATTGCCCTTTTTTTTTTTTCAAAATAAGTATGTGTGTGTGTGTGTCTTTTACTGAATTTAACCAGGCATTGTTGTTCTTTAACTGCATGCTGTCCATAGGTTTTCATGGCATTCCTCCCACGATCGTGCTTTGATCCAACCATTTTTAATCCTCACGTTTGAAAGATCTCCCAAACGGTACCAATCTCAAACAAATCAACATTGAACACCTTTGCTGACCATTCACTTTCGTACAAATGTGCAATTCCCACGGACATTTGCAATGTTGTGTGCTTGAACCATATGTTGCTGATAAGTCTGTCAACTCTGATAATCCATATTTGATTTTCCAGGCATAAAAGCATATAAAAGCCCGAACAAAAACATCAGCTCTCAAATCCACACAGAGGATTCAAGGTAAGCTTAGTTGCTGATTATGGTAGTAGGAGCTCGAGGAAATGTAGTCTACTTGAAGGTCTTAGATGTAAGATGTATATTCCAAATAGTTTTTATACAGCTCCTGTTCATGCGTTTTTGTTGCTTGTACAATGCTCAGAAACCATGTCTTTCTGTCTTCTAATTATCAGTATTTGTCCAACAGGTCAACTAGAATGGCTCTTTGGAAGTTCTCCGCTCTGGCTATACTGCTGCTGTCTGCCTACTGTTGGGCTGACAATGAGGTATTTTAAGTTACCAAGTGTCACAAATGAGTAATGTTTTTAGACGGTATAATCAATTACAATATCAGTGTTGCAACACCAGTTATGCCAGGGTTAGGGACTAGAACACTAAGATAGCTATATCAACAGGATATTTTTTCCATTTCATGTTTCATGATCTTTATCACTTATCTACTGGGTTAAGTCAAAACCTGCCCACTACCTTTTATGACCGTGTTGTCCCATTAGTAAATTATCTAAGATAGTCACTTCCTCTATAAAAGGCTATGATGCATTGCCATTGCAAATATGGCATGTAGATACTACTACTATTACTACTTCTACTATTAATAATAATAATGTCACTCAATAGTTTTAATCTGGGTTTATTTAAAATTAAATTCAGTGAAATTGTTGTTGCAGTGTTATTTGGAGTTACCTTCAGATATGCGGCATGTCCATTGTTTTTCTTTTTGGCAATTGTAATTTAGGATTTAATCCGTTTTTTTTCAAAGTATGTGTTCATCTGCATTTCTAATAAATAATTTCCCCTTTTGATCCCTCCATACTACTGTGCAACACAACCAGGCAGGTATGTATCAAATGTTTACTTACTTTACTTGCAAAACATTGTAACACCTTTTGCTCCAGGTGAAATTCCGTTTGTGTCACAAACAGATGATGTTGCAGAAGATCTGAGCGACCTTTCTGTGTCTGAACTTCTGGAGAGAGCCAACAGTAACCGGAGTGAGTGTCGGATGGTACATTCTCAGAGGAAAAGTTCAGCAGAGAATAAACAGGCTTTGTTCACAATGTGAATGATGTCTCCCAGTCCGTTCAGCTGATGAGCCAGTTCTGACTGAAGGAGACATTGCCCTCGACAGTGATGCAGCGAGAAACGGTGACCCCTGCACCAGTCGAGGGTGTAAATGGGGCAAGTGGAGTGATGGAAAGGTGTACGTTCCTTATTACATCACCAATCACTTCTGTAAGTGGCTTCATGACTCTTCTGTAACCTGTGTGTCAGCAATTTAAGATTTTTTTCAGTTACTGGATTCCTGGAGGATATATGCTGTGAATTTTGATGAGCATGTACCTCTTCAGGCATAGAGACTATGGCACTGGAAATTTATTTATGGCTAAATTGCCACTGCTTGCTCGCTGTGTTAAATGCAGCATTTAACCTGAACATACGCACGTAAACCAAACGTGGCATAAAAAAGAAAGATGCTAGGGGTAAATATGATGCTAGGGTCACGCGAGCCTTTTAGTTTGTTTTAATAGGAATGTACTGTATTTTGGTTCTTCCGTTGGTGCAATTGGGCAGGTGTTAACACAGCAAGTACATGGGTGCAAACCTCCTGCAAGAGGTGTTTGTCTCCTTAGCATGGACAAACGACATATTGAAGTGAGGAATATGTTTTTATTAGGGCTGTCAAAGTTAAAGCATTAACTATGGAGATTAATTTAAATTTGATAATGCACTAAAAAAAATAACTCAGTTAACTCGTTTTATTTACTCCTTGTAGCAGCTGACCTCTGCTCACTTTGCAGCCAAACTTAGAGGAGAGTCACTGTCGCAAAGATGGAATTTTACGTAGTTTTACTTTAAAAAGTAGTACAAAGTAATAGTCATACAAAATTGCACATTTTGAAAAGCCAAATTCAAATACCATATTAGTTGTACATCCTTGGTGTATCGTTAAACTGTTGTCTTTTACAGGAAAAGAATCGTATTCAATGATCAAAGAAAGCTATTAGAACAGTCCTTGAATTATTTTTTTTCCACATTAATTCCAAGATTTTACCCAAGTAAATATCAGTTCCAGGCTTCGTAAAAAATTGGAGTTGAAAAATACGATTAATCGTGATCAAGTATGGAAGATTTTGAGATTAATTAGTTAAAACATTTTAATCGCTTGACAGCACTAGTTTTTATAAAATGTTTACATAATGTCAATCTAAAAGAAAGGTGTTAGCCTACAACGACAATACAAGGCACACTACCATCTTGGAATACCATGATAATGTGAAATTACACATTTTTTTCGTGTAATTGGCAATTGTATGCATGTACCGTTGTGCTATGAATGAAATATTAACAACTGCTTTACCATGCTGCTAGCCTCCCGTGAGAAGGCCATCATCACCCGCGGACTGGAGTCCTTTTCTTCATTCTCCTGCATCCGCTTCAGGCCCACCAGAAGCGATGACCGCGACTGGCTGAGCATCGAGTCCCGCAATGGGTACAAAAATGACAGCAGTAAAGAATTTGGTTGAAAAGCATTTCACTGCTCTTAGTTCTCAACAACATTTCTTTTATTTTGCTCAGATGCTACTCCTACGTCGGCCGTTCTGGTGGTAAGCAGGTGGTTTCTCTGGCTCGCAGTGGATGCCTGTACCATGGCACTGTCCAGCACGAGCTGCTCCACGCTCTTGGATTCAACCACGAACAGACACGCAATGACAGAGACAACCACATCAGAGTTCTGCTGCAGAATGTTCAATCTGGTAATAGAGATGTAGATTGGATATAATCGAATACTAATCAACAGAGATGGGCCCTTTACCCTATTTTGTCGGTCTGTCCTCCGTCCGCGACCTGAGCACCCTCCCGTCCTCGTCCCTGCGTCCTTATTCATAGAAATAATTGTCCTCTGACCCTGTCTGTCCTCGTCCTTTTAAAGGGCTTCCGTCATTACATTTCATCAGTCCAACCCCCTACCCCCCCCCAAAAAAAGTGTCCATGCATGCTGCCATGGGAGAGATGCTAACGGCAGAGGTTTCATAATTCATAAACATTATTTAAAGCTCTTTAGCTGGCTAGTTTCCTATTCACATCCACTTTGCGGCTGGGAGTATCGTGAGTGGATTGAATTGTTTACAACTGTTAAAGTTGAAACTGTTAAACTGTTAAAGTTTAAACTGTTGTATACACAAGATAGCATTTAGTCAAGGAACATCACGAGAATATTTAAAATTACGTTATAAAACAATACTATTGCATTTTATTGCAAACCTTTTGCGTTATAACGCAATAGCTTTTCAGTTTTTATTGCGTTCATTTGCAAAAAATAATTACAGTATTGCAAAATAACGCAATGTTATTTTAGGAGAACGAAAGACTTCCACTTCTGGGTCGTAGGTTTAAGTGTACTGCGGCGCTTGCATGAGCATGTATGCTTGGAGAGATTTTTACACTCTAGAGATGTCCCAGACAAGGACATCGCACACAATTTAATTTAGGTATGTACTAAATGTTAACAGTTAGTTTACAAAACAAAATTGCTCCTCATCTTTTTCCTCATCAGTGAAATGGGCATCCTGAAGCATAAGCCATGATATTACATACCGCCAGAGGGCAGAATATGCCTGTGAGGGCAGACTATGGCCCAATCCCAATACCCACACTTGCACCCTTGTGCCCCTCAATTGCGCGTTCCCGTCGAGGCTGCGAGTGTGAAGGGTCTCCCATTTCTCAGAAGTACTCCGTCCCTTTTGCGCCCTTGTTTCACGCTTCAGCCGAGCCCGCATCCATGGCGAAGCATATTATCCACAATTCATTGCAGATTTGACCACAATAGCGGGAAACTGATGTCATTTGGTGGCATTTCTATGCCGAACAAATATCTCTTCAAGTGTAAATATCGTATTATTGCTTAGTTCAAGTTTTGTATGTGTAATTTCAATCGATGAGCCACCTACGTGTTTTGTCCTAGTGGAGCTTCCGTACTTAGCGACCTTCTGCGCATGCGCTTCAGATCGCCGCAAATAGTCTAAATAATGGAGCCATAGCATCCATTCACTGGAAGACCGAGCCCAAGTTTTACTTTACTACTACTTTATTGAAGTTTTAAAATAATTTGAAACCGCAAAATTGCCAAAACAACAAACCGTGCTGCCATTCTGGATGACGTCAATTTTCATTCGCTTGTAACCTGCACTCTGGAACACTATGTGCACTTCCATTGCGTGCACACTTCAATGGGGACCCTAGGGTGTAGTGTGGGTATTGGGATTGGGCCTAAGCCTGTGAGCTGGAATCGCAGAAGAGAGTTCTTTTTAAAAGAAACCAACGCAACACGTCAGTCAGTACTTGAGCCGGTTAAGGACAATTACAGGGACTGACGGAAATCCACTTCCATCTTTGCTTAGTCCGTCCTTTTTTTAAAACTTCTCGTCCTCGGTCCCCAAAATGAGCATCTGTCTGGACCGTTCTGTCCCCGGGACGGAATGCCCATCTCTGCTAATTAATAACGAATAATTGTCTTATCACTTTTCACTTATGACTTCTAGATTCAAATTTAAAAAAATATATGTTTTTCTTCTTTAGGAATGGAGCACAACTTCAGGAAAATTGCCACCCTCAACCAGGGAACCTCTTATGACTACAACTCTGTCATGCAGTACCACAAGTATGAAAAACTGCAATGTCATGCACAAGGGCACTGCCGGGGATATGGGGCATTGTAAAAAAAAAAAAGCACTTTGAGCACCACCAATTCAAGGCTGAAAATTGAAAATACAATTTCCTATGGCGCTCGTACAGCGCTTCTTGTCCTGCAACACTTACGATGTCTTCTTTGAGGACGGCTGTTGTATGTTTGGAATGTGACCATATTTGGCTTTTAACAAAGTGCTTTGTGTCATGTTATAGGTACGCTTTCTCCAAGAACAATCAGCCCACCATGCTTCCCATTCCCAATGCCAATGTATCATTTGGCAATGCTCGGGAGATGAGCCGCAATGACATCGCCAGGCTCAACACACTCTACCAGTGTTGTGAGTGACCTTTGCAGACAGTATCAACAATATATACAATTAATATGTACTACTATTTTCTTTCTTACCTGACAAAACCCATTATGTTCATTGTTTCAGAAGAAGCCATGATGACTCAGGGTTTCAAGGGATGGATTTTCCCCTCCCTCTTGAGAAGCCACTGGGCATCAGAACTGCATTTGGGAACGCAACAGCAAACTCATTGATTTAGCAATAAATTTACATGAACATGAGATTTGTGTCAGTGAATTGTGTGCTATTGTGTTGTTTGATTTTAATCAGGAATAATCAGGTTTTACCATAATAATTCATATCAACCCCGCAAAAAAGATGCTTTTGAAACCCTGCCCTGCCACCACAGTGACCTGGTGGATGAATGGTGGAAGGGTTTTATTTAACCCATTCAGGCCGGAGCGCATAACCGCATTTCTACCACAAAAGCCAGGAGCGCTGTTGCGTCTTTCTACCCTTAGGAGAGCATTTACGTCATTTTCTTTTTTTAATCCAATCTCAGCCTCTTAGCCAATGAAAAGCATCAGAATATACACATGACGGAGTCGTGAACCCTCACAGGATGTCCCGAGGTTTTTCGAGCAGTAATAGCGGATGCAGACAATTGCGGGAGCTCTGAATTGTATATATATATATATATATATATATATATATATATATATATATATATATATATATTTTTTTTTTTAATTGTTTTTTTAATAAAGCATTCATAAACACAATCAATGTCAATATCACAATCGTCAATATCTATTGTTATACCCAAATTTGAACCTAAATATGGCATGTCGTTTGTTCATTTTGTACCATAGCATTAACCACATATGAATCATTAACAGATTACATAAATGAACCCCAGAAGACTTCATTTTGGTGTTATTATTTTCATGAAGACACTGTTGTAAAACTGAAAAAAAAAAAACAATCACACAGTTCAAATGACAATCATGGCTTTGGCCACCAGGTGGGGTTTGTGTGCACATGATGCCTCACGAGCTGAACCTTTTTGTGAACCAGTTGGACAGAAAGCTTCGAAGGTTCAGAAGGCTTAATCTGCCCATCGTTAGTCGCTTGGGGAAAGAGGTGTCTATTTGTGTGTGGGCCGAGTTGAGTGTTTGTTGGCATCTGCCTTTTTTAAAAATCTGATGGCCGATAATGAGTAAATTTAAAACGGTGTTGAAGTCAAAACAAAAGATGTGTGAGAGTTTAACATTTCTGTCATTTTGGAGGACTTCATTTACTGTAGTAAACTATATTGAGCTATTGTTTGTTTTCATTTCACTTTTAAAGACATGCTGACGACCCTGGGTGCTCCCTGAACTTTTTGTTAAAATTTTATAGCAAAGATGTATATGAATATAATGATAATAAAAATATTGTCAAAAATGTATAGTAATACATTTTTTTTAAATCAACATAATGCAAATCTGAAAAAGTGTTCAATAAACAGATGCTTGAAGATGTTTCAACAAAGTTAAGTTTTTTTTTTAAATTTTGATGCCAATATTTTCTTTTACTGAAAATAAATATCGGCTCCAAATATCGGTTATCGGCCTCCTTGACTACCAATCGCTATAGGGTATCGGCCCTGAAAAAACATCTCTCTAACCATGAGTACAATTTGAAGGAAGTGATGGAACGCAGTGCATGGTATGATGAACTCACTTTATTCATCCGTGATGTTTATGCTTGCCTGGACACAGTTGGTGCTGATTACACATACATATTGAATGCACATTGATGCTGTGGTTGTTTGATGTCATTTTTGCCATATTGCTCAAAATTGAATCATCCTGTGGGAAAAGTAGATTGCTTGTGCCCAGTGAGTGAAGTTGGATTTATTCCTTATGCTCAAGCCTGAATCAGAGTGTGGAACTGGACTTGGAGACAACATTGGACTGTTCGGATTTGTGCCAAAACTAAATTGGCTGTGGAGTGATTGTGCAGATTTGGGTGTGGACTGTGACTTTTGCTCTCTGAATCGTCATGGTGCATATTTTGCTGATTGTCAGTAAGAGAGAATCAAAGGCTGGATCAAAATGGATCAATCCAATTCTGTTTCAATCAGGCCTTGTTGTGTAAAGTAGAAAAACTTCAAACAGAACACCAAGCAAGAGTAAACCAGATGAAATGTATCATCATTGCTTTAATGGATCTCCTGGAGAACAATAACGTTTCACAGGTGCCAAATCAAATCGACATTTTGATCTTATTGCATGGTGAGGCAATTTCACTACATTGGTCACTGATGAAAATTGTAACTGAGTTGGAAAAGGATAAACAAAAAGTGTGGTATCAATAAATACAACCAAGGACTCATTGAAAATGATACTGGCTTTCCAAAATAAAGAAACCGATCTCAAGACGCATGCAATGAATGACACTGTAGAGAGACTACCAAATAATTATTTTGAAAATCCTCCAAGCTTGCCATTGCACGAGCTATATCTTGACCACAACCTTCATGACATGGAACAGGATGACTTGTCCAAAACAAAAAAAAACCCAAAAAAACATACTGAGAAAAATGCCTTCTGTGATGAGGTGCAATAGGACTCCAAAAGCCAAATGACAGCATCTCAAATGTTGGTGTCATGTGAGGATTGGGATTTGGACCCATACAGAGATATGACACGGAAGTTGAAGAGTAAAAAGTCTTTATCAACAAAAATACAAAGTAACAACAGAGATCAGGACCGGAAGAGAGTTTGAATCCTCACCCAAAGAAGGTTTGACGTACTGACAATGTGTCAGTGTCAGAGCTGGGCACTTTCCCCTTTTTTGCCCGTCCGGTCGCGACCCCCCGGCCATATTCATAAACAGTGCCGCCCCCTCCCCCCCCCAAAAAAAAACCTGCATGATGCCCCCGTGGGAGAGATGCTAACAGAAGAGGTTTATTTAACAACAATTGGCTGGCTAACTTACTATTCAAACTCGCTGTGGACACGCCTCAAACTCACGTACTTACCCAGCTGCGTGTACTAACTTCCATTGCGAGCCCTGGTGGTGGTTTTGTCGTATTGTATTATTATTTGGGTCCAACAGACGACAAGTCTGCGAGCATTCAACAAGTTACTTATTTTCCACACTTCCCCGCCTTCAAAATAAAAGCATGCCAGCAAACCACTACACAGCAGTTTTGCTACGCCGTATTTCCGGAAGTAGGAAAGTACATGATGTGCCATACTTGAGTGCTGCGCGCAGCTTGAATATACTCCCGGACGCAAATTGTTTTGAAAGAAGCCTAAAAAGAAGCCGAGTAGGCTGAGATGAAATTTGGCCGCCTCGCAAGCACGCCACACGCATGAGGGCCGATTAGTGGGCCAGACTAAAATCTACTTCCGGCCATGCTTAGTCTAGCCATTTTTTAAAATGTGTCCGCCTTCGCCCCAAAAATGGGCATCCGGCCGGGCCGGAGGGTCTGACCGGTCTGGCCCAGGGACGGACTGCAGTGTGTAACTCAAACTTTGAAACTGTAAGACTTCAGGCCTGTATGACATCATAAAGGACAAAGAATAAAAGGACAATAACATCTGCAGAGCAACTGATACAACACGTAAACAACCAGTCATAACAGTTGGAAGCCAACAATATGGCTCAAAACCTGGAACTTCATCAACTTGAAATTTCTCTATTGCCTCTTCTCTTGTGAAAGCAGAGACTGATTTGGCTGCTGTTTGTTTTTAAAAAGAGAGATTCGAGCTTGAAACGGAAATAGCAACCACCCAGGTTAGGATGGATGTGCTAAGAGCCTCAGGAAGCAGTTGCAAAAACCTAGATGGTATGGAATCCTAACACATCCAGAGGGGCTCATGCTGCTCTTTGTGCTGAGACTGATTCTTTGTACTTGGTGGCCGAGGTCGTTATGACAGTGGAATCACATCCAAGTCTCATCTGACAAAGATCAAACAAAAGACAACTGATCTCAAAGGGGCCATCAGAGGTTACCTGAGTCCCTGTGACAGCTCCTATTGTGAAGAATGCTTCAACTTCTCCGTTTGTGGTCAGTCCACATGCTCAGGTGCCAGTCATTGATGATGGCAACAATCTACAAAGCAAATGTAGCACCCTCCCATTTCGGGCGGGGCCTGGGTTCTGTTTTAACTAGGTTGCGCTGTTACCTGAATTGATAAACCTTTAAATATTGCTTTGAATTACTGTTATTGGCGGTGCCTCCATTAATTGTGGAAGTAGTTGGAATATCTTCCTTTTATACTTTATGTATTTTGGGGGGGGGGGGGTATTTAATCACAATCCTGTGGATTAGTTAAAATGGGCTTCCATAGCTATGACATATGCATTTAATGAAAATACAAAGGTAAGAAATAACATGTAAAATATCACAATATGGGATGTCGTTGAATTGGACGGCTTCCAAATCATACGGGCGGACAGGATACTGGAGAGTGGAAAGAGGAAAGGAGGAGGGCTGGCTGTGTTTGTGAACGATAGATGGTGTAATCCTGGGCACATCACGATTAAGGAGCAGCTTTGCAGCAGGGATATTGAGCTGTTAGCTTTTGGCTTGAGGCCATTCTACATCCCGCAAGAGTTTAGTCATGTGATCGCGGTGCCCGTCTACATCCCCCTCGCTGCCAACGGCGACACAGCCTGTGATGTCTTGACTGCAGCCGTTTGCAGGCTACAAACACAGCGCCCAAATGCCCTGCTACTCATCTCTGGTGACTTCAATCATGCCTCCCCTTCCTCCTCTCTGCCTTCATTCACACAGTATGTCACCTGCCACACCACAGACAATAAAACACTGGACCTTTTCTATGCCAACACCAAGGAGGCATACACATCACACATGTCAGAATTTCAGTAGTGTCTGTGACTCTATATGATATGTGTGTGTGTGTGTGTGTGTGGGTGTGTGTGACAGGTAATCCAGAAAAATGTCCATAATGGCCATTCATACTTTTGTGCCTTCTTTTTTTTCTGGGGCATTTTATTTCACCTGTTTTTAAAGTGGTGTGTGTTGTTAACTGTTTGACAAGCCAAGTTTTTACAAAATGTTGATATTCATTTTATTTTTATTTCTTGATGAACAAAGTACATCTTTACGCTTGATCATTGATTAGGAGAGCAACCAGAGTTATTTTAAAAGTCACTTTGTCTGTACAGTTTCTACAATTGAAAATGTTGTGAGATTTATAATAGAATACTGTTCTTGAGCAAACATCGGATCGATAAAATCTCACACTGTTACTTAAAAAGGCTCAGAAAAAAACATTTGAGAATAAAAGCATAAAGTCTACACCATACAGTAGCCTACCTGGTCTTGAGTATTTTTTATACTTCATTATAGATTTATGAGCCATTGCCAGTATATGTGGTTGCTGTCCAAGGTGCTATTGTCTTTGAGAGCAAGGGATCTATTTTTTTGGATGACCTTTAGGACTTGACAGTAAAAGGTTAGTTTCTAATCATTTCATAAACTGTAAAAACATATCCCATTATTAGATTTGCTATCTACTGTATCACATCATCTGATTATTATTTGAATTATTTAAAATACCTGTGAACGAACTGTGTCCCTCAGATTCAAGTACAAGTCAAGTGCTTGGGACATAGTACATGGAAACTCCCAGTTTGATTCCCCCATTAATACTGTGCATAAATCAAACCGATCCACATCACATGGGACTGAATTTAAAAATGTACAGCTATCTTTACACATGGTCATATCTACAGTCAGTGGAACAAGACAGTCTTCTGCACCCCAAATGTGAGGGGCCATGTACATGACATCAGGTATCCCACTGGGATACCGTTGATGTTTTTGGAGGGCCTTATACGGCGAGCATTCCAAACACCCCTGGTCGTTCAACAACTCCTGTTGAAGAAACATGAAAAAGACTTAGCTTTGTTATACAGTGTATTGTTAAAAAATGTGATTATAATGAGTGAAATATAGTCCTCTTTATTCTCTGCCTGGTTAAGAAGAATAAATGGCAGGAATCGGGCAAAATCAGATTACCCCTCAAACCACTTTTTACTGTGTCTTCAGTTCACATAAATGAATATGATTTTTTTTTAAATCAATAATATAATTATTAAGGGTAATTCAACAATAACATTAAGGGTAATTTGAGAAAATGTGTTATTTCAGAAGCGTGTATCAAACTGGCAGCCCTTCCCATTAATCAGTGGCCAGGAAGTATCTCTCAGTTTGAAAAAGGTTGGTGACTCCTGGGGTAAAGCTGTATAGGCTGCTTAGCTGAATGATTGGCATGAAACAGAACTGTGACAGGGCTTTGTCAACAAAATCCCCAGTGAAGAACCCTTCATCCTTCAGTTCTCAGAGAAGAGCGATCGAGGGTTCGATTCCTTCTTTTCTCATCACTACCCACCAGCTGTCAATTCTCTGGTTTGCAGTACTTGCCCCTACAATATAACCTCTCTCCACAGCTCTGTCATCAACGTCATTTCTCCTTAAATACAGTTGAATGTCTCTCACCACGACTTTCTCTGTGCCCATGTCTGTTGGTACTAGTTTGGGGACGCCGCCACAGCGTTCCACTGCTTCCACAAAGTACCCCCCAATAACTTTGGGGTCACTGTTGATCAGAGCTGCCCGCAGCCAAATGACATTACGCGAGAATCCGTCAATGCAGCCGTTAATGAATATCCCATACGGCTTAAGTTTGTCGTATGAACCGATGTTCCACACGAAGTTTGGTCCGTCGGCAAAATATTGCCTCCTTCTTAGCCGACGGGTCCGACGAAGTTGTGAATTGACGGGGTCCAGTCGAGAGAGGAGGATTCTGACGTCTTCTTTTCAGATACAAATATTATGTTGTTTACATTTCGTATACATCCACCGGTAACCGTGATCCCTTCCGGAGTCTTGCAGTTGCTGAACAAAGAAATCGATCCCGGCGTCCAAGTGCTATTTCCGCCGCAACCGGGCTCTCAGCAGTCTATTCAAATGTCTCTCGGTGATAATGATTCCTTGCAATGCCAGGCTTTTCATTATGTCCTTGTAACTCATCCTGAGTCTAAAGTAAAATTCGATCAAGCTGCCCCTGTCCATTGTGTAGCTTTCCCTCGACCTTTGAACTTTGAAAGAAGGTGCGTTCGATTTTCATTATCAACTGACCAAGAGCCACGGCTCCTTCGTGCGCACGCTTTAACTACTTCATGCGCATGCGGTAACTATTTTGTGCGCACGAATTAACAGTTCAAACAGCACAAAGTAGTAATTGGTGCGCACGAATTAGTAATTAGTAATTAGTAATTAGTGCGCACGAATTACTAATTCAAACTAGGTTTTGTTTTTCAAATGTCATGTCTGGGGCTCCGTAGTCATTAGTAGGGATGACCACATAAATTTTGGTGCCAATTGATCGCCGTTTTTGGACGTTATAAGCAATAAAGGTACAATGATTTCCAATGGAGAGTTTGGAATTGGTTCCTCGCGTGACTACGGCCGAACAAGGATAGAACGGTAGGGGGCATTGTGCTCATTGGCAAGGGCCGTTATTCATGGAGTTACTTATTTCCTAATTTCTCCAAAATGAATGGTTAAAATAGAAAATGGCAACTCTTTTCATTTTCCTGATCA
This sequence comes from Filicampus tigris, assembly GCF_054856515.1. Classification (NCBI taxonomy): domain Eukaryota; kingdom Metazoa; phylum Chordata; class Actinopteri; order Syngnathiformes; family Syngnathidae; genus Filicampus; species Filicampus tigris. Next base: position 30,193,347 of record NC_141219.1, read on the forward strand.
AAAAATATATAAAATGAACTTGTTAGTGAAAACATGGCCATCCCGGCCCCACCGTCCCTTCAACAGGACAGTACTGAGCTACAAGTCCATATACTATTTCATTTAGAATTAGCGGGAAGTTGTATCTCAACTCCTTATCATTAGAAGCTAAATCCAACTAACGTCACAGTTGTAGCTAGGCTAATTGTGATTAGCTAAAATGCTAATATAAACCAAACGGACAGTAATAGTTTATTTTTAACATAACCAGACCAGTTTAATTACCTCTAAGGCATCCAGTGAGTACAAACATCCAGTGAAAATGCGTAGTTTATCCCGATGTTATGTACAAAAACTCAAAATATCTGATGAAACAGCTGCACTCCAGCGTGTGCTCAAAGCTCAAACAAACACTCACTTCTCATGCGAGCAGGTAGAGTCAGTTGGAACAAGTTCCACCCCTCGATCGCAAAGTAATTAACATTGGCTAAATTTGTCATTAACCAATGACAATACAGAATTAGGATGAATGACAGGTTGTATAAAGTTAGGCTGTAAATGTTTCCTCAAAGTGAACATTACTGTAGAAAATGAAAATAACTGAACAAATATGAACTCACGTAAGCTTCAGCCCCGCAACTTTAACAACACTGCACCTACAGTAAACCATCCCAAATTGAACCGTAATTTAGTCACAGAACATCATGCAAGTCAAAGTATTTATTTCTAATAACTAATATTTTTGGTATTTATGTATCAGCTTTTCTGAATGCTTTGGCTCAGTATCCACTGAGTTACACAAAGCAAAATGAAATTTCTACTCCGCTGGCACAACACCAAAGCATCTCTCATTTGCACAAAAGAGCGATCCGGGTGTCTGATGGAGATCCTCTTCACTATCGCGCCTTTATGAGAGACTCTAAACACAGTGGGTAAGAAAGGGCAGCAGATGCTGGAGACTGTCTGCACTTGATAGCACAGTACATAAGAGGAGGACCACAAGCACTATATGGAAACATATGCGTTTTTGGACCAAGGTAGTTGGAGCTCCTTTTGCACCTTAAGTCTGATGAAGAAGCTGAATGTTTCAGGAAGTGGAAGTAGAATTATCTTACGCCAGGAAAAGCTTTTGGGAAGTTGTATTGTATCAGATCTGGAGGTAGCTGGCCTGGAAAAGTGACCTCCACTTTGACTTGCCAATGTCTTAACACCGAAGGCAATTCCTGTATGCAGGTTAAATATACCACGGGAGCATGATCTTGTCAGATGGACATATTTACCCCTACCTGAAATTGATGTGGAACTAAAGATTTTGATCAGCTTTAGGGCTAGCAAATATTTTGGTGTTCGCGATCCTACTGAAATTTCAAATCGAATAATTGGGTATCCGGATAAAAACAACAAATACATATTATTTGCTTGCTTAAAGCTGTTGCCTGAAGATGACATCGAAATGCTCAGGGCTCAGACAACAAACAATCACGACTCACCAGTTTTCTGAAGCAGAGCCGTGATTGGTCGTTGCCTGAGCCCTTGAGCAACTTTGATGTCATCTTCAGTTGACAGAAGTGACAAAATGGCTGCCCCCTGAGCTAGCTAAAACAGGTGAATTTCACATATTCAACAAACGCAATGTTAATCAGAATGCCTTGTTTCAATTAGTAGACCTACATAATTCATATTCTTGGGAAAAAATATGTTTAAGGTGACTTCCTCTTTAATAATAGACCATCTTATGACATAATGCTTATGTTTTTGAAGACTTATTTAGTTTAGTTTATTTGGGCGTAGTACATTCCAAAGAATGCATTTACATACAATATTCAGTATATAGGAATAAGAGCCCAAAGGATTCGGCTGACGCAGAAGCTTGTAAATGCCTACCCCACCACACATAATACAGTATGTCAATGGTATCTAAACTAGCGTTGTCAAAAAGTATTGAGGTATATTTTAATTTAGACTAATATAGTTAGTCTTCGTTTGCTCCTATCTTAAATGAAGAGTGGCTGTGGCTGCTGACTAAGGGAGTCAGTAGGTCACTGGTTCTTAAGGGGGAGGCCAGGATGTCCACGAGGAGTGAACGTCTGTTTGAACAATTCTACCCTTTACTTGCTGTTATCTGATTATTCCCAAGGTAATAAAACCCAGGGGAGTGCAACCTTTTGGCTACGGATGACGTGGTCAGCGTTCGCTGTGCCTGCCTCTCCCCTTCCTTCTCTGTGCAGTGCTGGATTGTGGCAGTAGGGGGAACTTAACTCTGCAAGCAGAGACTCACGTACTCACCTGAACAGCATCAGACTAATTAGATAGACTACTTAACCAGCTTCTCCCCTTAACTCCTGTGCCAGATGATTCCTAGACTTCCATGCGCCTTGCTGTTGAATTCCTCCTGACACGCGCGCCAGCTCTAGAGTGGACAACTCCCGGTGAACTGAGTTACTCCCTTTTGTTGTTTAATTGTATTACCCTGAGCAAGGTGATTTTCAGTTGCTACTTTGTCTTCCTGGGTGATTTTTAGTTGCTATTTTATTTTCCTGAATATATATTAGTTTTCCCTACTTTTGAACCCAGTGATTTTGTGTTGTTACTTTGTGCCAAAATAAACTTTGCCTTTTTGGATTACTGCTCTCCGCCTCCTGGGTCCTGGCCTTGTAATTGCCTTACGGCACGTAAAAACGGACATGACAAGGGGGGCAGTTTACTTCCTCTGGAGGCTTTGGGGGGAGAGAACAAAGAACTTAGCCATTTGGAGGTAATCAATGCATATGTAATAACCTAGTTTGAATATTCATCCTGCTCCCTATAAGGTAGACACAGAGCGGACGCACACGCGCGCGGCAACCTTTTGGGACACTCTTTAACATCAGCTGTATTGGTCAAGAAAATCCTTTTTGCAATCAACTGAGTGTTGAAGAAGTCTTTTTCCTGATTAATCCTTGCTCTGCGTCCTCTCCAGAGGGACGCCGAGACAGACCCGCTCTTCAAAAGAAAATACTGTACACTACAGTATCGACTCTTTGAAAAGTATCGATACTTACACACCGTATCCGAATACAATACTAATATGTGCCTGCAGCGTCTACCACACTCACTCTGCAAGCAGCGCAGCCTACCTGGCAGAGAGCCTCCAGCAGTCAAGAGAGTCCTCACTGCGACCCCTGCTTGCAGTTCCACATTTTACTGCTGCTAAGTATGGCCACTGCGGCAGCAGCAGGAGGGCCAAACCGGCCAGTCTTGTTCATGTTATATTCATTCATTATCCATACCGCTTATCCTCACAAGGGTCGCGGGCGTGCTGGAGCCTATCCCAGCTGTCTTTGGGCAGTAGGCGGGGGACACCCTGAATTGGTTGCCAGCCAATCGCAGGGCACACAGAGACAGACTTTCGCACTCACAATCACACCATGGGGCAATTTAGACAGTCCAATCAACTTACCATGCATGTTTTTGGAATGTGGGAGGAAACCGGAGTACCCGGAGGAAACCCACGCAGGCACGGGGAGAACATGCAAACTCCACACAGGGAGGCTGGAGCCGGGATCGAACCCACGACCTCTGAACTGTGAGGCGGACGTGCTAACCAGTCGACCACCGTGCCGCCTTCATGTTATATTAAAATATAAAATATTTTTTATGCCTCGTTAAAGGGGAAGTCAACCCCAAAATGTTCTTTTCAAGAATGTTTTCTATGCAGGCCCACTAGTCGAAACACAGCATTCTGATTAATATTGTGTTTGTGGAATATGAGTAGATATATATGAGTAGCAGTAAAATATACCCGTTTTTGTCCATCTAATGGTGGATTTTGCTGCTTAACCCGTTCAGGCCGGGAGTGCATAACTGTCAAGCTTTTTCCATGTGTAGAGCTGGTCCAGCTTGATGGACAGGAAGAACGTAGGACACGAGGCCAATTCAGCTTTTCAAACATTTATTGAACGTTTCTTAGTTTGCAGTTTTGCAGGTTGAACACCTTGAAGAAAGTAATAAAGATATGAAATAGGATTTTTTTTTGTGTTAATTGTACCCCTTTAAATGTGTCTCTGTTTAAACAAAGTGAAGAAATGTCACAGAACGCATATGACAAAAAGTTAATTACTTAATACTCACTTTAGTTATTTAATATTTTAACATTCCTTAATATTTTTCCATTTTGACTTATTAAATATCAAATCATTAACGTCATGTATTAAGCAGTTCAATATTCAAGTAATTCAAAATCCTAACAGAGGCAGGAAGCAACTTAAAATGGCCACCTAAAGAGCTTCTCCCACCAACATGAATAATACTAAGACAGTTGGTCTAATGTACTGCAACTGAATGTTAAAGGTCAGGGAGCAAACATTGAAGACTTTTCTGTAGCCTTCTAGAACCCCCTTTACAATGCATAACTGTCATTAAAATGTGATTAGGTCATTGGTAGACAGCAATTTAATCACTAAATACAATTCAGAATGTGACGTCTGCCGTTTGAATCTCGTGCCCCTTCATCTTCGGCTTTTTCCGTAGATGTGACGTCACAGTAGCCGGAGGATTCAGTGCCTAGTAATCATGAACGGTCTGATAACGGCCCCTTCTGTTGGCTCGTGTGTTTCAAAATCCTCTCATTCCAAAACATCGGTCGCCATTGAATGTCCAGTGCTGTGTAGTGCACGGAAATTGTACACACTATGGTGTAGCGAGCTGTTTAGCTATATTACGTCACTTCCGGTGGCTAGAGCCACGATTCCTCGAGCTTCCATGAGGTTTGGAAACACTCTGAATGAGTAAGTAAAACCTATTTTCTAATCGATCTGTGGTTGACAACTTGCAGGAAGTGACTTGTATGTATTATAAAACCTATTACCAATGAGAATACGAATTTTAACAGACTCTGAAAAATGTTTGCACCCTGACCTTTAAGCGAGACTCACCAACAACGTCCCTGCGCTTCTTCCTCTGCACTGAATGGGAGTGTGTCAACGCACCTGTTTTGAATTGGACGTGCTGTGAGTTTGAGGAATTCGTTGGGCTCCACTTTATGTTTGAATACGGAATTACAGTTTCCATTGTTTTCTCTGATTCTCAAAGAAGTTGTTGTTTTGTTGGGATTTTTTTCCTTCACCTCTTCGCCTTTGGCAAGACAACAACCACATTTCTACCACTAGAGCGGGGAGCATTGTTGCGTCTTTCTACCTTTGTACCTTTACACTTTTTTTTTTATCCAATTCCAATTCTCAGTCTATTGGCCGCCTCCTTGAACCGTCACCTTACCGTGGTGGAGGGGTTTGCTTGTTCCAATGATCCTTGAAGCTAAGTTGTCAGGGGCTTTATGCCACTGGAAGGGTCACCCATGGCAGACCAAGCATGGCTCACAGAACCTTAATGATGAACGTCAAAATTGGATTCAGTTTCCTCTTGACCAGACACTGGTCACCGGGACCCCCCTTTGGAGCCAGGCCGAGGTGGGGCTCGCTGGCGAACATCTGGTGGCTGGGCCTGCAGCCATGGGGCCAGGCTGAGCTTAGCCCTAAAAGGCAACGTGGGTCCCCCCCCTCCTACGGGCTCACCACCTTTGGGGGGTGGCCGAAGGGGTCGGGTGCCCTTGTGGCAGGGACCTTGGCGGTCCGACCCCCGGCTATAGAAACTAGCTCTTGGGACATGGAATGTCACCTTTCTGGCGGGCAAGGAGCCCAGGCTGGTGTGCAAGGCTGAGAAGGTCCGACTAGATATAGTCGGGCTCCCCTCCACGCACAGCTTGGGCTCTGGTGCCAGTCCTCTCGAGAGGGGTTGGACACTCTTCCATTCTGGGGTAGCCTCCCTCCGCCTTCGGGTGGAGGGAGGGGTCCTGACTGTTGTTTGTGCCTATGCACCAAACAGTAGTTCAGAGTACCCACCCTTTTTGGAGTGTGATGGAGAGTGCGCCCCCTGGGGACTCCATTGTTCTGCTGGAGGCCTTCAATGCTCACGTGGGCAATGACAGTGAGACCTGGAAGGGTGTGATTGGGAGGAATGGCCCCTTGATCTTCAAGCTTTAAATGGTGAGAATTTAGAAACAGTGTGTTTGTATGGACTCTGAACTCGACATTGTGCACAATTCTGACTGTTTGTTTTTTTTAGGATAGGTGAGCAATGCAAGATATGGAGAGACGTTTGGTCTAGTAGGTGTCTACATTTAATCATTATAGCAATATTTTTAGCTAATTTGAAATGAATCTGTTTAAATTTAATGGAACAGACCAGTCAAAATTCCCTTTCCAGCATTCGATTAGTCAGTGTGTACGTACAAGGAATAAAAGTGCAAACATTACTATTAGAGAACTTATATAGAGAGGGATGTTCAGGCCCTCAATATGGGGTGACCATATGTCCTGATTTGCGCGGGACTGTACCGCATTTTAATGATCTTTGATGCGTCCCGCATGTCTGATCGGCAGGCACCAATTTTCAAACGTGCGTCTAAAATCTTGTTTTTTTTTAAACGCCTGTGTGAGGAGAGCAGACAACACACAGTGGAGGCTATTATGGGGGCGGGTCTCGGGCTGTGTGTACGTGTGTGTGTGGGGGGGGGGCGTAGGGTTTTTCGGGCAGGTGTGACTGACTGTGTGCGAGCAGGGCGCACATGCAGGCAATAGTTGTTTTTAAAGATACACCTACCAAAAACAAGCATTTTAGCGACACGTTTCAGTAATTTGTGATGAATTAATGAAGGACTCTAAGGAAAGTAAGAAGACTGCAAAGAAAATGAAATGCAGTTACAAGGTCTGGGAACTCATTGTCCGTGGGTGAAGCCAGTGAAAGACGAGTCAGATAGAGCTTTCTGTGAACTTTGTGGCTGCTGTTGCTGTTATGGAGAAAACGAAAAGGCTTGAGTTGTGATGGACATAACCTAAAGTGTTTCAGCAGTGCTTTCCTTGCTTCTGGAAGTGCATAGTGCTGCTATGGTGGACACGTGTGTTTACAACTGAATTCATTGTAGTTACAGTATTGTTATCTCCTGACTAGTTTTGATATATGTCTTGTTTTATTTTCGTTTTATGCTGTGTCTGTTTAATTTGAAAATAATTTGAGATGCAGTAGTTGTAGTAGCCTGTCTTTGTTTGGATTGTCTTTGTTACTGTAGTAAATTGTTAATGCACTTCATGCTCTACATGTTGATTTGAGATTTGACAAGGTTCTATTGTGTGAGTGTGACTAGTGTTAAAGTGCATCTACCTCAAGATATGATGAGACTGACTAATTTCAGCCTTTATTCCGAGCTCCTATTGCAAGGGTGGAGCTATGGGTGGGCCTGGGTGTGATTGTTATTTTTTCGGTCTCAGCGGTCTACGTCACGGGAGGGAGGCAAGGTGGTAATATTGCTCACTTTGTCAGTTCTGTTGTCTAAAACGGCGACCGATCGCAAATGCACATTACTACTCTTGTCCACTTCAACCTGTGAAAGTATAAAAGTGTTCTGCACAATAGTTTGGATTTATTGACATAAAACGTGATTTCATCATGATCACCTCCACGAAATCAAAAATACCGGGGCGATCGCTTCTCCACTTATACAAGCTAAAGTGGACCAGAGAATGAATGCGCACACGAACCCTGACTGCTTATATTTTGGACATTTGGCGGCCTCGCTCTATGATCTCGGGCCCGGCGGCCGTGCTGAGCATTGTATTGTGAAATTGTATATTTATCAAATATACAATTTATGTAATTCAATAATTCAGTTCTTCAATTCAATAATTCAGTTTTTCAATTCAATAAGTCCGTTTTCAATTCAAATATTCAAGTTAAGCAATTCAGATTCAGTTTCTAGTGGCACAAATATCAGCCCATACAAAAGCCACAAGGCTCCACCTCAAACCCAAATCGTTTTTTCAACATTGCTGCTCCTGGGTAGTAACCATGTAGAATTTTGAATTGCATTTCTTTTACTTTAGGAGGTATTGGCCATTTCAAAAAGCACATATGTTCTTTTGTAATTTTACCTAATTGTTCTTAATTTTAGCACTTCTTTCAAAGTCATGAAATAGTTTATTTTTAAATATTTGATTAACATATTTATTATGACATTTTGTATCATTAAGGGAAATATAGTTTAATTGAATATTTGATAACAAGATCTGTCATTTAAAGTAAATTAAATAATCTTGAATCATGTTTAATGATTGGGATTGGCCATAGGAACAGCTTTACAAATTCTTTATATTCACTTTTCGAACTTGTAAGGCTACATTTTTTCACAAAATCTACCATACTCAGGAATTGACCATCTTTGTCTAATATATCTGTAATAAGGATGACATTTTTTGGTACCATTTTTGAATAAACAAAGTTTTCTTGTTAGACGTTATTACTCTGTTGTTCCATAGGGTGTAAAATTATGTGTAAATACCATCTTCCAAAAGTGTGACACCTGTTTGTGATATTCAGATTTTCTGGCAACTTCGATATATCAAAATCACATTTTAAAAGAAACACAAAACCTCCAACTCGTTTAAAAATATCATGTGGGATGTAAAACCCTAAAGAATCCGGTTTCTTAAAGCGGAAGTCAACCTAAACATATTTTTTTCCAGAATTTGTTCCCAGCAGGCCCACTAGTTGAAACGCGGCATTCTGATTAATTTTGTGTTTGTGGAATATAAGCAAAATGCACTCGTTTTAGCCATCTCTGGGGGTGGCCATTTTGTCTTCTGTCGACTGAAAATGACATCACAACTGCTCACAATGACCAATCACAGCTGACCTGTTTTCTGAATCTGAGCCGTGATTAGTCGTTGTGGGCAGTTGTGATGTCATTTTCAGTTCATTTAGAGACAAAATGGCCGCTCCCGGCGATGGCTAAAACGAGTGGACTACCACTTATTCCACAAATGCAATATTTATCAGAATGCCCCGTTTCAACTAGTGGGCTTGCATAGAACATATTCTTGAAAAAAAAAGTTTGCATTGACTTCCTATTTAAGAAGAGCTTTTATCCAATTAATTCTAAAAACTCCAGTCACAGATTCAAAGTCTATTGTTACATCATTAAGTTATCATTATGGGATTTAAAGTCATCGTGATGGGATGAAAGTCATAATGATGAGGTTTAAAGTCATCATGATGGGATTTAAAATCATCATGATGGGATGAAAGTCATGATGAGATTTAAAGTTATCATGATGAGATTAAAATCATCATGAAATTAAAGTCATCATGATGAGATTTAAAGTCATGATGAGATTAAAGTCATCATTATGAGATTTAAAGTCATCATGATGAGATTAAAAATCATCAATGTGATAGTTGAAGAGGGAATCCTGAAGTAGGATGTCCACGGCAGCATGAAGTTTTGGTCCAATTGTCATGTTTGGTCTGTGTTGGTTTGGTTTTGTGTTCTCAGTGTTCTGTGTCTGTCCTGTCATGATTATTGTGTCCACCTGTGTCCCTTCCACTCCCTAGTTTTGGCCCCACAGCTCCCTCCCACCTTGTGTCTCTTGTCCAGGTGTTTCTCGTTGTCTTGTCAGTGTGCTTGTTAACATTGTCGTGTAGTCGCTGCTCTCCTAATCCTTGTCAGTCATTTCAATTGTTTTTGAACTGAGTTACCTCTTGTCAAGTCAAGCCTCATCACGACGCCAAGGAACCGGTCAATTGTATATCTTTTCTTTTCATTAAAATCCCTTGAACTGTCCTCCTGCTTCGCCTCCCTGCATCTTGGTCCTCCTCCACACCAAACCCCGACACCAATAGCTCTGTTGTGACGCCAGGGTACACCCGACCTTGAAGTCACAAGTCAATTTACCACAGTGATTAATGAGTGGGAAAATGCACTCGTGTTTCGCTAAATTGTAGTTTTGTTATTTAACTTTATTCTGAACACTGTGGCCAATGTATGAGAATAAAGAGAATGAAGATAATCAAGGTTGTTGTGGGGTGCTCGGGTGCTACCTTTGTATCAGGTCAGGCAACTGTAATGTTCTCATCTGAAATGGAAAAACACACTTGAACAATTTAGCAGTGTTTTATGATTTGCCTACGCAGCATTCTGTGAGTCAATCTGTGAATGAATTAATGTATTTGAAAGCATGCAAAATATCAAGTGTATTCTGAGATTCACATTGTAAGATGGACAATAAGCAAACAGCTATGTAGCATTCAAATAAAAGGGCTTGCTACAGTGATATACGTAGTTAATTCAAAAGATATTTTCAAATATTTGTGGAAACGCTGGAGTTCCTCTTGCACAGGCAATTTTTGTGGTGACATTTTTCTTAGCTCTCAAAGCCCTCAAAGATGATAGACATTTCACAGGTGACTTCTTGGATAAAAACTGTAGTTATCACAGGATGAAATTAACTAGACAAAGTTGTGAGGACATGGAATGCACACTGAATAACATCAAAACCAATCCATGGCTTGCATGGAGGATGTCCCATTCTCTTGTACTCCATACCACACCTTTGCAGGGCAGAGGACAAACTTCAACCAGTCCCTCCTGAAGAAGTTACATTGTGCAAGGAGGAGAGCTCTCCAAAAGGGCAGTACCCATGTGATGGGACTTTGTTTTAACTTTGCATTATCCTGATTGGTGAAAATGGCTGGAACCCACCTGTGGATGCTTACAGTGCTCTGGATCTTTATTCACTACTGAGAAATGCCATACTTCCAAATTTGTAGATTTTTTCTCAATTTTTCTGAATTGTAAGTTATAGTAAACAGCACAATGTGAATTCACAATACTCACTTTTGGCAAATTAAAAATACATAGTGGAATGCATACAGCAAACAATATGTTGTGAAAACAGGCACCTATTGTTATACTAGTTATATCCATCCATCCATCCATCCATCATCTATACCACTTGTCCTCACAAGGGTCACGGGGCGTGCTGGAGCCTGTCCCAGCTGTCTTTGGGCGGTAGGTGGGGGACACCCCGAATTGGTTGCCAGCCAATCGCAGGGCACACAGAGACAAAGAAACATTCACACTCACATCTAAGGGCAATTCAGAGTGTCCAATCAACTTACCATGCGTGTTTTTGGGTTGTGGGAGGAAAGCGGAGTAGCCGGAGGAGAAAACCCACGCAGGCACGAGGAGAACATGCAAACTCCACACAGGAAAGCCGGGCCAGATTCGACCCACGACCACTGCACTGTGAGGCGGACGTGCGAACCAGTCGATCACTGTGCCGCCCCTACAGAAATCCCATTAACGTGAAAATTAGAAATAAAATTTTTCATAGGACAGCCACGATATATTATATGAACATATGTGCAATGTTATGTATATTAGTAATTGCTAATATTGTTGATTGAGTCTATTAAAAAAGTGATGAACTACATGATATACAGTGTCCTTCAAAAATAAAAGCTAAACGCCATGAAAATAGAGGAAGCAACACTTTATACAGGCATGACAATTTTTGTCACTTCAGACAGTTGTGTCTGGACAGCAAGAGTAATCCCACTGGCGGGAATTTTGGGGGGCTCCTGGAAAGTTTGCTGCCAAACGGTGAGGGGGATTTTGAAAGTGTTTGCCGGACAACTCCAACAACAACAACAAAATCCCGCTCAAAGGCCATTCCAATAAAGCAAATTGTATTGCTTGATTTGACCATCTGTTGAATAAAAAAAAAAAAAATACAATTAGTTTTCATGAATTGGAAACAACTTTTATCAGAGATGGAAAATAACTATGTACAAATACTTTGTTACTCCACTTGAGTAGTTTTTTCCCGCTACTTCGTGCTTTGTATAAAAGGAAGTTTGCAGAGGTGGGCATTTCACTAAACTTTTCCTGTCCGTCAGCAGCCTGTGCAACCGCCTGTCATCCGCTAAATAGTCTATTTTTCAAGCCGAACCAAACTGTAATCGTCTGTCGGTCAGCCCGCCATATTATTTTAAGCGTGCTTCCGTCACTTAACATCAAAGGTCCGTCAATCGTCAATCCAGGAAAAAAAAGGTCCAGCAGTTGAAAAATCCATCCCAAACAAATAAATTAGGACGGATACAGTAAAACGGATGTTTTGAAGTAATAAGTATAAATAAGGAGTCAGAACACCTGATCTTGGTTATTAAAAAGGGACTCCACAGTGTGGGGACCACAAATAGGCAGTTGTCTTTTGAGTACCACTGATATGGAGCCATTTGTTTACTCACATTTACCTGTGTGAATTGGGTAGTGTTGGCCACCAGCCCAAACTCGCTGACTCGGACGCTCAGGTGAGGTGAGAGAAGGAGACAAGCCGATTATTTTTCTCCCGATTAACTTATCGACTATCTTTACGATTAGTCAAACAATTAATTTTTTGACTAATCTAGCGATTATTTTTGACTTGACGATTATTAATTCCAAAAAACACTTCTGCAAGCTTATTTAAATTCTTTATTAAAGTAAAAAAAAACTTTTGAAATTGAATGAACAGTCACATCCACACATTACGAAGACATTATGACGTGTGAACATGAATGAGGTATTTATCTATACATAATGGTGAAACAATGTGTGCGTGCATGTGCAGCAGCCCAAGTAAAAGAATAAACAAAAATAATTAAATAACATCAGCTTGCTTAAACCTGAAACAGATAAAGCAGTGCATACTTAAATATTATAACAATGAACATAGTCACAGACTATGGTTAACAGGCCAGTGTTTCCTCTAGGTCTTTTTTTTTTTTAAAGCAGCGGGAGCGGGACATCATCCTAAATACGATCTGCATGCTGTGTTGCGCCCACAGAGAGCTTTCCGGAGCAGATACTGTATATAAACTGATGTCGCGTGTTACTGTTTATAGGTATATAACGCAGCGGAACCAACGTAACATTACCTACTAGCACCAACACAATTGGACTGGAGTGAAATAGCTCCGCAAACGTTAGCTACCTAATGCACAAAGTTGAAACACAACACGGCGTAACTTTGACTGCAACCCGCTGCTTCGAGAAATGAAACTTAATGATGCATGTTAATATGTCGGACATAACAGCAATTTCAGTAAAACCGGGGGATATTAGTTAATTAGTTAGATGGACTTAGGATACTCCAGCTTTCTGCTTTCTCAGTAGTACTCCTGAGTGACGTCGCTTAAGGTGTTCGTTCATGGCTGATGTGCTGCTGTGGTACGCCAACTCAGCTTTACATAGGGTGCAGAAGACCAACTCGCTCGACCTTTCTCTGAAGTATGTCCATACTTTGGAAGTTTTTGTCCGCTTTTTTAGCGGGGACGCTGGTATCCGGCGCCTCCGCCATTTCTACTGTGCGCACTTGTTTACAACTGACGCGATGCACGTGTTGACGTATTTATGTCATCGACACTCGAGCGTACGTACGTGCTGACGTATTTTACATCATTATCATTGATACTTGACGTCGACGGTATGTTGTGCGTCCCGACGTATTTACGTCATCGGCCACGGCCGACTATGCCGACTAGTCGAGACAGCTCTATATGTATGTATGTATGCATATGCATGCGATGTGTGTGTGTGTACAGAACCGTGAAGGTGACATGGAAGGAAAAACAATTAAGGGTACCCTCGCAATAAACAGTGAATTGCAATGACCGTGTTATCTTGCAATGCTTAATGGAGGGGAACACATGTTTTTATACGCATCAATGTCATTCTGGGTCAATTTCTGGACACAAAAGTAGCGTCCGATTTAGTCACTCGCTTCGAAACATAACAGCAATAAGTTACAGTCTATATTCACAGTTTTACTTAATGTTGAAATGTTTTGATGTCGTGGTTTTGAACATGCAGAGGACCACAACAGAGGGCACCGTAAAAGACAGTACAATGGCTAGAACCATATCAAGAACCAGTTGATCTGTAAAAGTGATGCTAACCATTCACCGTGTACGTGTGAATACATGTACACTCAAGTGGAACCGCCGAGTCACAGAAAGGCTGTCTGACAAAAAATGAGTCTAACGTCCTTAGGAGGTCTATCCAGGACCTCCTGAAGAGAGGATAGCAGTGAGGTCGGAAAAAGGAAGTGCCGAGCCTCTGCCATATCGGCACCTCCGGGCCCATGTGGATCCGGGCCTGGTCAACAAGGTGTTGTCAGACCCGTATCCAAAATTCACTAAGGAGTAGCTGTTGCCCTCTGTGACGTTTTGAGCCAATCTATCAAATAATATCGCCTTATAAATATCGTGGCCGTCACAGATGGCAAAGGTGTTTTGGAAATGCTCATCCATGATGGCGGCATTGTTGTCGAGGCGCCATTTTCTTGCGTGCACCTGCCGGTGCAATGCCACCACCTTCAGGAAAAGGATGTTTGCCATTCTGAAAGAGAAAGTGGAAAATCAATAAAGACCCTATTTTTTTGTTTCCAGGTGTATTCTCAGACTCAAAGTGTTTAAACATAATTGCTGAAAAGGCGCATATTGAATACGGTAGATGCACATCCTACTTCGATATTTGGCAACGCGATGAGACACTTGGGTGCAGAGTCGATTTCAGGTGCCCTGAAAATGGGGGAGTTGATGTTGGTTCTGGGTGTCTAGGCCATTTGGTATTAATGTTGTGGTTAAAGGCCCTGATACACCTAAACGACGTTCACCAACAGTGACAGACACTTACCCCCTTTAAGGCACGTCACGCTGGCAAAACACACCGCAACGACAGACAACGACACTGAGACAGACAGCGACACTGACCATTAAAGTACCTTCTGCGCATGCATAAGATGTAATACCCTTCCATACCATCGGCAGTCACCATTTCTCATGGTTAGAAAGCTCCAACCGGAAAGATGTTGGCCGGAGGCTGATTATAACAACGTAAACAATGCATCAGTTGGCTGGCTCTATTCTTCGCTCACGATGAACTCCCACGCGGAGTAAACCATCACATTCTTGACACTGTATTGTGAAATACTTACATTGTCAACCCTCACTCTTGTACTTGTAAGAAGATTAAGGCAGCGGAGGTGTGCTCACTGTTTTTGGTGCTCCGCGCGCTGATTTGCTAGCTTACAGCCAATCAGAGTGACCAAATGTCACGACTGGCGATGCTGATACAACATACGTAAACGCCCCCAAGACGCTTACAGACGGGTTACGACGCGACGACGGTGGCCACTACATCAATCAGACGGCGCTTAAAGACGCCACGACGCTTAACGACCTCCGACGTCGGTTTGGGATATCAGGGCCTTAAAAGAGGTCCTCTACTTAGAAATGAGTGGGGTGTGTAGTACCACATGTCCCCAGCAGAGGGCACCCGCCCTGTATGGTTGAAGGGAGTACTGGGTTTCAGTCAGTTGATGGTTTGTAATTTGAATGCGTAGTTACGTGTTTTAAAATGTGAAGTCATAAGACGCGCTCCATTAAAGCCGCCAAGGAAGTAGTTTAACAGAAAAAAAAAATCCATAATTCATGCGGGCAGAGTCAAACGTTTAGGTCTAGCTCCACTGAGCCACGACTCGAATTGCGCTCTGTACCCAGAGCTTATTCGAACAAGATGGCACGCATTAGAAAAAAAAAAGACACGAGTTTGAACAAACACTCGATTAATTGTTGGTTACTCAAAATGCGCAATCGTGGGTGTGGATCAGCGTCCATTTTTTTCTAATTTAGCCTTGCGGCGGCGGATGAACATGGCGGATGCATACATACCTGCAATACAGTATAGTCTTATTCTTCTGCCCTCGGTTAGTGTAGAGGACTTAACGAGACAGCGAGCTAAACATTGAAAGAGCTCCAAGAAAAGGCCGCTTGATGGTATCGTGAGACTCAAATAATGAAGAAACAGACATTATAATGGCAACAGTGACATCTACTGGCAAAATAAGAACATAAGAACCCTTTTCCAAAAGAAAGAGTCTAGTATAGAGAAAAACAACGAAAAACAAACAAACAAAAACTGAAAACATTGAACATTACCAAGAGTTTTGTATTATATTGTATTATGTGAATTAAAAAAAAGTGTCACTGGAGAAGAAGGTGTGTGTGACTTCCGCTCGTGGCCAAATCACAATATTCACACTTGCTCACTTGTGTCCTTCACTAGCGCGTTCACGCGGAGGTTACGAGTGCGTAAAACGTCCCAAATCTGCGAAGTGCACTGTTACAACGCCCTCTTTGAGATCTTGCTCCGCACTTCGGCGAAGTCTGCATCCATGGCCGATAAGCCCAAGTATATTACCCACAATTCATTGCGGATATGACCAAAAAAGCGTGAAACAGACGACATTCGGTGGAATTCGTGTAGCTGTGCCAATAAAAATGTCTCAAGTGTAACCATTCAATATTACAAATTTTATGATATGTGCACTTTCAATCGAGGTTTATTTCACCGGCAACCCACGTATTTTTGTCTTAATTTGGTTGCCTTACATATCGCGCAAGAGCCGCAAGTAGTCCAAATAATGGACCAATAGCTTGAGTTTTACTTTACTACGACTTCACTGACGTTTTAATCTAATTTTGAACAGCAAAATTGCCAAAACAACAACCCGTGCCGCGAAGATGGAGGCGGTAATGCCAGAGACTTTGATTCTATGAATGGAATTTTAAACTTAAATGGCTAAAAACTTGGCTTGATAATTCCGACTCTATTTGGTATCACATACCCAATTTGATTTTTGAAAAATTGGGGGAATTAACTTTCTTTTAAAATGTCATTTTGCGATTAATAAATTACCAGTGAGACTCTGACTTTCATCAGCAGGTACTACTCAGAGCTGGGCAGTCCGTCCCTGGGCCGTACCGGTCGTTCCCTCTGGAGGGTAGGAACGGAGCGGGGGCTGTCAATGTTTACGAATATGGCCGGGTGGTCGCGGCCGGAAGGATACCCAAATCAAGGGTGGAGGGTCGCGGCCGGATGGGCAAAAAAGGGTCAAGTGCCCAGCTCTGGTACTACTTTATTGGAAACTAATTTTTAAACATAATTTTACACCACATAACTCTCCAATATGGAACAATAGATATACTGTATAACCATCAACAGAAGGTCTACATTTATTCAAGATTGGTTGTCTAAAGGTATATGGGCAGTTGCACATTTTTTGAATGATGAAGGTAATACGCTGATTTTTTTGTGAGAAATTTCAAATCCGTTGTACCAAGAAGAAGTACAATCAAACTGTAAAAGATATTCCATTATCTCTTTTTTTCTATGGTGCAACAAGATGTATACTATTCAGATCTTACACCTAATTTGAAACAACTCTGGATTGGTGGCATGGATTTTTGTAATCCCAAATGTAATAACAAATTTCTAATGCATTATTTACAAAATTGTAGTTTCCCCAACTCTGTAAAAAGGTATTACATCTTAAAAGATTTTAAAAAAAGAAGAAATTAAGAAGATCAGATGTAATTACCTGTCTTTTCCGATCCCATTTAAAAGGAAGGAAAACCAATTCAAAATCATAAACAAAATTTACCCAACGAATTAATACCTAAAATATGAATTCAAAATGGGAACTGGGAAATGTGTTTTCTGTGAAACTGAAAGTGAAAACCTGGAACATCGTTTCTTCTCTTGTGATATAATACAGACATTTTGGAAGGATTTTCATGACTGGCTACAACACAATTCAATTGATTCAATTAGCTATGTTAACAATGAAAGATTTGTTATAACTATTAAGAATAATAAAATAGACTTTTGAATCAATAATTTACTAGTAATGTGTAAACATTTTATTCATAAATGTGTGTTTTTTTTTAAGATGAAACCTACTATTTCTCACTTGAAGAATGAGATCAGTCTCTTTGTAAAATCTTTGAAGCTAATAGAACAGAGAAATGCCTGTGCTCTTGAAGCATTCGTGTCTGATTTTGATTCAAGGTAATATTTTGTTGTCACTGTATTCCCTTTTTTGATGACTTCTGACAATGCCTCTTGTTCCGTGTGGTTTTATTTTTATTTTATTTTTTGTTGTTGTTGTTTTTTTGTATTTGTACCTGTCATTTGATTGTAACACTGTGATGCTTTATTTGTTTGTATTTGAGATTTGTTGAAACATGATAATAAAAAATAAAAAACGTGCCGCCATGCTCGCTGACGCAAGGACATGCGTCGAAGACGTCACCTGAAGTGTCCCGATTCCTCAATTTGTGTGCACTTGTAACCTACGTCCTCGAACTCTTCGACTATGTGTGCACTTGAGCGAAGTGTGGGTATTGGGCCGAAGAAGAAGAAGAAGAAGAAGAAGAAGAAGAAGAAGAAGAAGAAGAAGAAGAAGATAAAGAAGAAGAAGAAGAACGAAAATAATTGAAAAGCTGGAAGAGGAAGCACACCCTGTGAATAACAGACGAGTGTCACGCTAGTTTTTACCTAAGTGGACAACATACAGATGGATGGTACGTAACATAATGGTGTAGTGAAGTTAGCCCCAAGTATAAATGCTTTTAAATCAGAGTTCAAAAGTATGCTTCCTCCAATACCTACGATTAAGTTATTTGAAAGCATTTTTTAAATAATGTTTTTCAAAATCTTCTTGCACTGTTGTCATAGCAACGTCCAAACCGGACGGTGAAAAGACGTCGATTAAAGGTGACAGAAAACACTGCAGTCTACACCTACAAAGTGTAATCACTTCTACGGTGGCCCACAATGCATCTACGGCGGCTTGCTCAGTGGATATGTGTACTATCATATTTTGCATCTTCTTCATTGACACCTGCAGTTAAATACAAATAGTAAGAACGACAGCAGAATCTTGGATTGACGGGCACATGCTTTCGCTTATAACTCTTGCTCAACACAGTTGCCACCAGGTGGCAGACTGCTGAACAGAGGGACGTGGATCATTACATGGCCATCATACATTCCAGACGTATGGTGCAATAGTGAATCTAACAGTTCATGAAAATTAATAAATAACAAGGTGGGTAAATTGTACCATAGGAAAGAATGAACTAACAACAACAAACCCGTAATTATCAATAATTACAAAATAAAAAACGACAAGGCATGTTGGGCACTTCTTCAAACTACACAAGGCTCAAAATAAACTGTTAAACTGTAAATTTGTATCTTGTGCTTCATCAAAACACAAGTAGCAAAGCATCGCTGTTTGGGGTCATTATTGTAGCAAAATCATTTACAAATGCATATTTCAATCCACAAATATGTAAAAAGAATCCATATCCGTAACCACAGTCACAAATCCCTAACTGAAGTCACAAGTGCGTGTTGAGAATCTACAAATGCGTAACTGAAGACACAAATGTGTAACGCAAATCTACAAATGTGTGACAAAAATGTGTACATTGATTTGCAGAGCTGGGCACTTGACCCTTTTTGACGGTCCGTCCACGACCTGGGTACCCTTCTGTCCTCGTCCTTCCGTCCTTATTCGTAAAAAATATTGTACTCCGACCCTGTCCGTCCTCATCCTTTTAAAGCAATTCCGTCTGGCCCCACCCACCCAAAACAAAAAGCGTCCGTGCATGACGCCGTATGAGGGACGCTAGCGGCAGAGGTTTGTTTAAAGCTCATTAGCTGGCTAATTTACTATTCAAATCCACTAACCTTATCGACATGGTTGGTTTTATTTTCACAGACTGCACAGCATATTAGCACAATGAATCTTGCAAGGCTTTTTGAAAAAAAAAATGCTAGTCCATTTATTGATATCTTGAGACACACAGCCAGGTGCTCCCCTCCAGGTGATTCCGCAGGCAAGTTTGCAGCTGCATCATTTCTGCAAAGAAAACAAACCGCACACCGTACGCGGCAGCTTTGGATTTTGGAGAGGTGCGCGGCTAATCGGCTGCGTATGTGTTGAGTGAGAGCGACAAATTGGCCAACTTTATCTGTGATTTATCTACGGCCGCGACCTGTTTTTTTGTTGTTATTTTTTTTTTGGGAGGAGGGATTTTTTATTTTTTTAAAATACTTTTATTAAATTCTCTTGAAAACTTCTTGGGCGGCCGTCTGTTTACTTGGGCGTGCCGCCCAAGTTTTAACATGGTGTGGGAAACACTGAGTATTCATACTGCATATGCTGCAGCTGCGTATGCTATAAGCTAAATATTAGCTGGATATGTGCATTTGTGTGTTGAACTTGTTGGCTCAGTGTTGCCATTAGACGTACTTAGCCGCTTCTGACTTTTGGGTCATCATAAGCTGCATCGCGTCAGTTGTATGGCTAGGCGTCGGCCGAAATGAGCCAGTTGGGCCGGCCCGAGCAGGATTACCGACCCCGCGAAGGGCGGCTGCTGCCACCGTGGTGTCCCAGCGGCTGCCCCTGCCGGGCGCACACCCAGAGTCGCCACCGTGGTAATACTTCGTTCCTAGCTCTTCCGCACAGCTAACTAGGAATTGAAACTTAGCACCAACATTCTAAAATCGGAACGGTTCCGGGAGAACCGGAATGATGGACCCGGTTCCACTCGATTCCCGGTTCTCGGTGCCCAACCCTACTCACCGGTGTGCTGGCTCTGATGCTGCTCGCGCTATTGGGTTCCATCATTTGTCGTAGTAGTAGAACTCGCGCTGTATCTACTGTTGAAAATTCTCCTGCACAGTTGGGTCACTAGTGGCGCGTTTGAAGTGTTCGGAGGCAATTTTTGTCATTTGCCCATTTCGCCGTGTAGGTGGAGATGAACTTTGTCCACCTCGCAACCGCGTCACACGCATGAGGGCCGATTAGTGGGCCGGACAGAAATCCACCTTTGGCCACCTTTTGATTGACTGCATTCTTGCATGTGACTTTTGCTCACGGTCCTGCCGTACACAAGTCACAAATGCGTACAGTGAATTGCAAATTTAACCATGTTTGCACCTACAAATCAATGTACACATTTGCAGATTTTTGTCACATTTGTGACTTCAGTCACGCATTTGTAGATTGTTGTTACGCATTTGTGACTTCAGTTACGCAGTTGTGGGTGTGGTTACGGATACGGATTATTTTTACATGTTCGTGGCTTAAAATACGCATTTGTAAATGTACAATAATGACCCCATACATATGGTTTTAAATTTTTCTTCTAATTGATCGGCAGAGATGGGCGTGCTGACACTGCAGGTCGAGGCAAGATGCGACGTGGCTAAGTAGGCCGCAGCAGCTAGCTAGCAATGAGCTTTGGCTGGCTACTACCACTCAAAAACACGTTGCAATTTCGCTCCAACGTCAATAGTCACAGTCTCCTTCGCTGTGACTAAGCCACACTTCTTGCAAGAATCTCTCCCATGCAAGGATTACGAGGAGTAATTAATGTGAGGAAAGGCGGTGAATCTATGCTACATACTAGGCTAACATAACGTTATATGACCGATTAGTGCTTTAGTGACTTAGTACACTTCACAGAGGTCTCACTGGTCTCCTTCTTGAGCTTGACGGTATCCCTACCGCCGGTGTTCACCAGCGTGTTCGGGGATTGCCGCCACAACAGGCACCAGCCAGTTTACATAGCTCTGATAGGCCGCCTCGATAGCGGAGGCGCGGAACATGGAACACATTTGGACTCAATGTCCCCCGCCTCCCCCGGAACGTGAGCAAAGTTCTGCCGGAGGTGGGAGTTCAACTATTTCTGAAGGGATTCTTCTAGACATTCCCAGCAAACCCTCATAATATATTTGGCGCGGGCTGGTCGGACTGGCGTCTTCCCCCACCATTGGAGCCAACACACCACCAGGTGGTGATCAGTTGACAGCTCCGCCCCTCTCTTCGCCCAAAACATGTCCGATGACACGACCACAAAGTCAATCATCGAACTGCAGGCTAGGGTGTCCTGGTGCCAAGTGCACATATGGATACCCTTATGTTTGAACATGGTGTTCGTAATGGACAATCTGTGACAAGCATAGAAGTTCAGTAACAGAACACCACTCGGGTTCACATGGGTTCCTTCCAATCATGCCCTTCCAGGTCTCATTGTTATTGTCATGTTGGGCTGCCATGATTAGTCGACTAATCACTACGACGTCGACGATCAAAATCATCGACAATTGATTTTAATCGTCGACGCATCGTTTATTTATATACTTATTTATTTGGCACATTATTTTTCTTTCGAGACTGCCGCGTCTCGCTCTTCTCCCGCTGGCTGTTTTCCTATCTGCAACACACCTGTGCAGTGGTGGTAATCCGGGTGATGTAAACGGAAGCATTGTGGGTAAAGTAGTGTAAGCCTTACACTGTAAGGGCTAATTCGTGTTGGCAACAGAGTCCGAAAGTTACGGCGCATTTCACCAAATATACTCAACAATGCAAACCTGCCTTTCATGGCAGCACGATGGGGATGCTTGATTGTTTAAAAAAAAGGAAGCAAGTTATGGCTTATGCCTGATTTTATAAGATAAGATAAGATAAGAATGCCTTTATTGATCCCACAGTGGGGAAATTTTCATTGTTACAGTAGCAAAGATATAGGTCACACAGGGGCGGCGGCATAATGTGGCCATTAATGTATAACATTGACGGCAAACATTTAGAATCAAACCTATGTAGATATACGCATTAACATGTGTATATACACATGTGTATACACACCAACCTACATCTACATAAAAAATATGAGGAACACTCATTTCGGCCTGTACATAGTACAGAGGAAAAAATACTCTAAGTGACAGTGCTGCAGTGCTGTAGTGAAATGTAAGGAACAGCATTGGATAAAAATAAAACTAGACTAACAGTAGTGGGGAATGTTGAGTATTTCACGGTATTACAGTAGTGGGGAATATTGGGTATTGCACGATATGAGCTCAGGTGCAGGACTGCACAATTGCACTAATGACCGCCAGTTTGTAGAGACTACACAATGTTCTTGTTAAAGAGTCTGACAGCAGCAGGCAAGAAGGAACGGCGGAATCTCTCCTTTGCACAGCGAGGGTGTAACAGTCTGTCACTGAAGGTGCTGTGGAGTGCTGTTAGGGTGCCCTGGAGGGGGTGGTCCGGGTTGCCCAGCATTGATGACAGCTTGGCCAACATCCTCCTGTCCCCCACCGAGTCCACAGAGTCCAGGGAGCAGCCCAGGACAGAGGCTAGGGTTCGGTCTCCCTTCGTTGTCGTCTTCCGCACTCTTGACCAGTTTGTCCAGCCGCTTCTTGTCCCGGGCCGAGACGCCGCCTGCCCAGGTGACCACTCCCTGGAAGATGACCGATGCAACCACCGAGTCATAAAAGTTCCTGAGGAGTGTCCCCTGAACCCCAAAAGACCTCAGTCTCCTGAGTAGGAAGAGTCTGCTCTGACTCTTCCTATAGAGGGCGTCTGTGTTGTCGCACCAGTCCAGTTTATTGTTCAGATGAACACCCAGGTACTTGTAAGTTGAGACCCTCTCAACATCTGTTCCCCGGATATTCACTGGTGCAGGTGAAGAGTGCTGGCGCCTATCGAAATCCGCCACCATTTCTTTGGATTTCCCCGCATTGATCAGGAGGCGGTTCTGCTGGCACCAGTCCACAAAACCCTGAGTAAGTTCTCTGTACTCCCGATCATCTCCGCCTGTGATGAGGCCGACAATCGCAGAGTCGTCAGAGAACTTCTGCAGGTGACAGGTCGGGGTGTTGTAGTTGAAGTCCGAGGTGTAGAGGGTGAACAGGAAGGGAGCCAAGACAGTTCCCTGTGGGGCCCCCGTGCTGCAGAGGAGCACGTCAGACACACAGTCCTGTGTCCTCACATACTGTGGCCGGTTTGTGAGGTAGTCCTGGATCCATGTGGTGAGGTGGTGCGCCACCCCCGCCCGCTCCAGCTTGTCTCCCAGTAGGGTGGGCTGGATGGTGTTGAAAGCACTGGAGAAATCAAAGAACATGATCCTCACAGTGCTCCCCGCCTTCTCCAGGTGGGAGAGTGAAGTGTGGAGGAGGTAGATGATGGCATCATCCACACTGATGCCAGACTGGTATGCGAACTGGAGTGGGTCCATTGAGGAGCTCACCAGGGGGCGCAGGTGGACAAGGACCAGTCTCTCCAGGGTCTTCATCAGGTGAGACGTCAGCGCCACTGGTCTGAAGCTGTTGAGCTCCTTCGGGTGGGGGGTCTTTGGCACCGGGACCAGGCAGGATGTTTTCCATAGCTGGGGGACTCTGCCCAGCTTCAGGCTCAGGTTGAACATGTGCTGGACAATTCCACACAGCTGGTCTGCGCAGGATTTGAGGAGCTGGGGGCTGATGCCATCTGGACCCGCTGCCTTCCTCGCCTTCATCTTCTTCAGCTGGTTCCTCACCTGAGATGTTGTGAAGGCCAAGGCTGGACAGGAAGGAGTGGTGGCTATCTGGTGTAGCTGGGAGCTGGAGACTGTGGAGAAAAGAGGGGAGGGGGTGACACGCCCAGCAGGAGGAGTAGGTGGAGACTGCAGCAGGAGAGACTGAGTGGAGGCAGGCATCTGATCGAACCTATTGAAAAAGAGATTCAGCTCATTTGCCCACTGCAGATCCCCCCCAGTCCGGGTCTTGGGTTGCCCGTGGCCTGAGATGGTCTTCAGGCCCCTCCAGACTCCCCTGGCGTTATTCTGCAGCAGCTGCTCCTCCATCCTCTTCCTGTAGGACCTTTTCCCCCTCTCTGATCCTCCTCCTCAGCTGGCGCTGCACAGTCCTCCGCTCCTCTATGTTGCCTGACGCAAAAGCCCTCCTCTTCTCCTTCAGGAGAGCTTTTATGTCTGGTGTGATTCAGGGTTTGTTGTTGGAGAAACACCTTACTGTCCTGGTGGGTATGGTGTTCTCCATGCAGAAATTTATATAGTCTGTAACAGTGTCCGTTAGACTACTAATGTCTTCCCCGTGAGCATCGCTGAATACTTCCCACACAGTTGTGCTGAAGCAGTCCTTTAAGGCCTCCTCGGCCTCTCCAGACCATCTCTGAACCGTGCGGGTCACAGCTGGTTGCCTGCGGACCAGAGGTTTGTACACAGACTGGAGAGCCACCAGGTTGTGATCAGCTTTGCCCAGCGGGGGGAGGGGCAGTGATGTGTATGCCTCCTTGGTGTTGGCATAGAAAAGGTCCAGTGTTTTATTGTCTCTGGTGTGGCAGGTGACATACTGTGTGAATGAAGGCAGAGAGGAGGAAGGGGAGGCATGATTGAAGTCACCAGAGATGAGTACCGGGGCATTTGGGTGCTGTGTTTGTAGCCTGCTCACTGCTGCAGTCAAGACATCACAGGCTGTGTCGCTGCTGGCAGCTGGTGGGACGTAGACGGTCACCGCGATCACGTGACTAAACTCTCGCGGGATGTAGAATGGCCTCATGCCAACAGCTAGCAGCTCAATATCCCTGCTGCAAAGCTGCTCCTTAATCGTGATGTGCCCAGGATTACACCATCTATCGTTCACAAACACAGCCAGCCCTCCTCCTTTCCTCTTTCCACTCTCCAGCGTCCTGTCCGCGCGTATGATTTGGAAGCCGTCCAATTCTACGACCGCGTTCGGCGTTAGCGTTGTTAGCCACGACTCCGTGAATAGCATCAGGCTAGCCTCCCGGAAGTCCCTCTCGTGCCGGGTAAGCGCCGCTAGCTCGTCCATCTTGTTGGGGAGCGATCTAACATTCCCCATGATAACGGACGGGAGGACGGGATGGTATCGTCTCCTCCTTTCCCGGCGTTTAACCCCCGCACGAGATCCCCGTCTCTTCCTCCTCAGCTCACGGGGGATATCGGGTCTCGCCCCGGGAGCCGGCGCATGGTTAGCACGGAGTGCTAACAGCTGATTCCGGCTGTAAACAATGGGGGCTCGGCTCCGAGCCAAGTCGCCGGACACGATCGCGCAAAAAATAGCAATCAGCAGCAGCAAGAATACCGCAGTTTGGGTGTCCATTGCTACGCAAGTTACGACTATCAATTATACGAAAAAGGTATGAGGTAGAGTAATATATCTGACATAAGCACAGTTGTGTCTAGAAGCTCGCTGCTTAGCATACACACGTTACGGTGTGTTTGATGTAACGCTCTTACTTTGGTACGCTAACACGTCGTAGCATCTTCTATGAATTAAGCTGCCATTATTCAGTGAACTCGCGTTGATTAACAACCAAAACTCTGTTTTTATGCCTGTGTTGGACATCGAAGCAGGAAGCGCACGCTTGCTCTCTCTCTCTTTCTCTCTCACTCGCGAACGGAGTGATGCGTTCATGAACTGGGAAATATCAGAACTCAACACAAAAACGACATATGTGCCACTCATCGGCGTCATATAACATTAAAATCCATAATTAAGTTTGCTGTAATATACTATGTTATAGTGCAAAAAAAAAGTCTTCCTTGTTTTTGTTACAGGTGCATACCACATTTTGATTGTGTAGATCAATTTACTTCTTTTAAGATAAGATAAGATAAGATAAGAATGCCTTTATTGATCCCACAGTGGGGAAATTTTCATTGCTACAGTAGCAAAGATATAGGTCACACAGGGGCGGCGGCACAATGTGGCCATTAATGATAACAAAACCTTTTTGATAATGTTTTAAATAACACAAAATCAAAAACCAATACAAGTGTTTATTTTAATTTTCTTTAGCACAGAGCATTTTCCCAATTTACTCCTGATTTCGCTACCTTCCGTTAAAAAAAAAGTCTTGGGGCCCAAGAAGAGTGAAATATGTATACAAGTACTTCTTTTTGTATTCATTGATATAATTTCACTGTATTAGTGCAACTCTGCATCGTGTATAGTTTTGGTTAAATTTTAAAACGCACTAAAGAATTACAGCAAAACATTTTAAGGCCAGAGTTTCACCATCAATTTAAGTCGCTCCATTATTTATAAACATGTCAGGAATGATGGCTTAAGTTGCAAAGTTTAATACAAGTTGAATGTACTATCATCGGACTGTCTAAATTGCCCCGAGGTGTGATTGTGAGTGCGGATGTTTGTCTCTGTGTGCCCTGCGATTGGCTGGCAACCAATTCAGGGTGTCCCCCGCCTACTGCCCCGAAGACAGCTGGGATAGGCTCCAGCACACCCCGCGACCCTTGTGAGGATAAGCGGCATCGATAATGGATGGATGGATGTACTATCATCTTGTCTTCATGATTAGTTTGTACATAAAGAATTTAAGCTGTAAGCGAATGATGCTTATTATAAGAGCAGTAGCTTGCTCCTGCGATTTGCCGCAATTTATATTATCCGATTAGTCGACTAATTCGCGACTACTGTTTGTGATTAGTCGACTAGCAAAATAATTGTTTTTGGCAACCCTATTGTCATGCCCACGTGAGAATTGAAGTCTCCCAGCAGAACAAGGGAGTCCCCAGGGGTGCGCTCTCCAGCACACCCTCCAAGGACTCCAAAATGGGTGCTCTGAGCTGCTGTTTGGTGCAAAGGCACAAACTGTCAAAACCCGTCCCCCCACCCAAAGGCGGAGGGAAGCTTCTCTCTCGTCCCCCTGTGTGAACCCCAATGTACCGGCGCCAAGTCAAGATCATGAAAAGCCAACATTTAAATTTAAAGAGGAAGTCAACCCAAACATTTTTTTCAAGAATATATTCTATGCAAGCCCAGTAGTTGAAAGAAGGCATTCTGATAAATATTGCATTTGTGGAGTAAGAGTTCATCCACCCGTTTTTAGCCATCCCTGGGGGCCGCCATTTTGTCACTTCCGGTACTCAGGTAACGACCAATCACGGCTGACTTGTTATCTGAAGCTGAGCTGTGAGCCCTGAGCAGTTGTGATGTCATTTTCAGTCGACAGAAGTGACAAAATGGCCGCCCCATGTGATGGCTAAAAGGGGGTGGATTTTGCTGATAAACTCATATTCCACAAACGCGAAATAAATCAGAATGCCATGTTTCAACTAGCGGGCCTGCTGCGAACATATTCTTGAAAATAAATGTTTTTGGATAGATTTCTCTTTTAGTATCAAATGTTGATTACTGCATCTAAAAAAGCCGGTTTGTAGTTCATTATTAAGTGGAAATATGGCGTTTTGTCTTCTGTATTTATACCCACACAAAGAAGTAGTTTCTTTTCATTTTAATCAGAGTACGCGATTATTCGAATTCAAATTTTCAGTAGGATATCCCAATACCAAAATATTCAATTGCTGCAACGCTAAACTGTTTATACTGACAAATGTTCTGGGGTCCTTTTCTTATTGGCAACCTTATAGTATGGAATGTAAACAGCGGCTCCTATGAGTTTGGTTTCTGAATCCTTGGACTCATCTGTAAACACAATCAATTTGGCAGAATAATGCTATTCAGTACGTTTTTCTGCCATTTCCTCCTGGTGCCATCTTGCTGTTCTTTTTAAACAGATTATGTAAATCATGTCAATTACTGGTTGAGTAAATGACAATGGGGCGGATTTCTGAGTCTATGACTGTAGGCCTGTACACCTTATTCATTGTCCAAAACTTTATGCCATCATGCGTCCAACCCTCCCAAAACTGGACCTGAAATAAAGCTGCTTACCAATCCCAGTGAGAGTTCTTTATGAAATGGTCCAGCTTTTCTCAGTATGTTATTGCTGTAAAATATGTTATTGCTCTAAAATTTCTATTTACTCCACTCTTTTTCTAATAGAGGCAGTTGTGGACACCCATATTCCTTGTGACCTTGTGAAAGTTCTTGGTGTTGAGGTGAGTAGATTACATCATACTTCCCTCTACAACAAAACATAACAGAGATACATTTTAAACAAACAAGTCAACTTGTTGTTGCTAACCGTACTATTTTTACTCGTTATTGTCTAAAAAACACCCTGACGTTAAATAGAGGCAACAATTGCGCCACACAGTTTCCACAGAACGAGGAAACGTAAGTATTTTTGCAACAATTCTCAAAGATAAGTTATGTTCAAGAGCGGTAATGTATTTGTTTTTGAGCTATTTTCACTGCTTTAAATTTGTTAATATTGTATAAAAATGACAGATGAAGTGGGGATGGACCACTAGCATCGATTTGTGTGGGGGGGAAATTGACCACTTTTGGATTTTGGGTATACGATGTTTCCGCCAGACATCGACGATATGCTGTTATCTACTGTATTGGTGTGACTTGACAGAGGCTGTCAGTCGGCAGGGTCTCATCTACAAACCTGAAAACGTGTTTTCTGAAGAGTTCACGTCGCTGGCGTCGGGCCAAGACCTCATAAATCAGATTTTGGTGAATTTCATATTCTTTCAAAAATCTTGGTCAGTCCATCTGGCGGCACCGGCACGGTGGTCGACTGGTTAGCACGTCCGCCTCACAGTTCAGAGGTCGTGGGTTGATCCCGGCCTCCCTGTGTGGAGTTTGCATGTTCTCCCCGTGCCTGCGTGGGTTTTCCCCGGGTACTCCAGTTTCCTCCCACATTCCCAAAACATGCTTGGTAGGTTAATTGGACACTCTAAATTGCCCCCAAGTGTGATTGTGAGAGCGGATGTTTGTTTGTCTCTGTGTGCCCTGCGATTGGCTGGCAACCAATTCAGGGTGTCCCGCGCCTACTGCCCGAAGACTGCTGGGATAGGCTCCAGCACGCCCCCGACCCTTGTGAGGATAAGCGGCATAGATAATGGATGGTTGGATGGATGGTCAGTCCATACAGGTTGCTGTAATTTTTACAAATTATTAACTGGTTTAAGTATTGAAAATGGCTTGCTGTCTTTCATGATGCCATGGTAATGGTTGAACAAATTGTCAATTTTTGGGATCTCTTGAAAAGTGACTATTTTGGAGGTACAAGATTTTGGCCCGACGCCAGCGATGTGCATTTTTTAATGAATTCTGAAATGTTACAAAAAAAGAGTACGCTATCGCAAATAATTCAATAATACATTGCGCTATTGTTGCACATTTTCAGCACTTATCTTCAAACATATATAATGTGTTTAGAAACAAATCTCTGAATTCACTTTGCAGCGTCTCTATCTTACACATCTTATTCTCTTTCATGTATTTAATCCTTTACTAGTCTCAGATTCGCTCCAAAGCTGAGGCTTTCACCCAAGCTTTCCTGAAGAATAACACTGTGCCCGATCCACAACATGATGAAAAAAGTTTGCTGAGTCATAAGGCAGTGATCTTGGAATACTCCAGGCCTAAGAAAAAGATGCTGAACAAAAAGAGAGACAAAGGATTAAATGCTCAGCAGAAGAGGGAAATGAAGATCTTCCATATAAAAAGTGAACACCAGAGGTTAGTCATAGATATACAGTAAATATGGTAATTGTAAATAAAAACAAGCCAACATTGTCATCATTATAATGTAATGCCAATGCTATTTCACATATATTCACATTTTTGTACTCTTCCTTCCACGTATCACTTCCTTCCTAGTGACTTGGTCATTGTCATTGCAGGTATGAGCTTTTTCTACCTCTACATGATCTCTGGAAACAATATATCATTGATCTCTGCAGTGGATTGAAGCCAACAAGGTAAAAAAAAACCCTCAACATTTTTAATAATTATGTATAATTTTATGAAAAGGTGCAGTCATTAATCAATTCATTGACAACTAATAGATTATCACATTAATCTACGTAATTATTTTTGGTAACCAATTAATTGTTTAGAGACCGTGTGTTTAATTTAAAATTAGACGAGTTACAATATCACTTTTTTCACTTCTGATACGATGCCGATATTGCGGCCTAGAGTATTGTCCGATACGATATCATATAATACGATATCAGCAGGAATGATACATGCTTAAATTTACTTTTTAATGTGAATTGTTAGAAGAGACTTGATCAAGTTACACCATTAAAACAATTAACAATAATCAGCAACAGTAGGTATGAGACAATACGACCCATTTATTCCAAACATTTGGGTTCCATAAATTCAACCTCAAACATCCGAATGTACTGCACTTGAATAGAATTAAATGCAAAAAAATTAAAGCAGGTCTCTAGCCTTTTTTATTACTGCTTGTAATCTGGTGCGTCCACCTTTTTTACTTGGTTACACCATTGCTAAAGTTAGAAAAAATTATGGTTGAATCACATTCACTGCGCTGCCAACTTACAGAAATTCACTTCCTGAACAATTTGTTAATTTTCCTATTTTCAAAATTCTGTCAGGAATATTACAGCGGGACTGCGCATGGGAGTGTTTTCCTGTATATTTAATATTAATGCTTCAAAGAATAAATCACTCACAGAATTATTTACTTAACTTTGAACAATGCACATTGCACATACTTGCGCATACACGTGCCTTTAAATAGGACCCTATTTGAGTGCTTATGGTCATTTTCATGTGAAGGTATTCTCAAGGGCCAAAAATAAGAGATTTAAAATATCACTCACAATAGCTGCACTTCCGACGAGACATTCCAACAAGTATTAATGACTATTATGACAAGTAACGACACAGTCTTTGCTCTCCAGGCGGCCATTTTGCCACTTTATCACAATTGCTCAGGGCTCAGGTAACAACCAATCATGTCTCAGCTTCAGAAAACAGGTGTTCTGTGATTTGTCATTACTTGAGTCCCGAGCAACTGTGATGTCATTTTCAGTCGACAGAAAGTGGCAAAATGGCCGCCCCCTGAGATGGATAAAAATCAGTGGCATTTGCTGCTTAACTTGTATTCCACAAAAGCAATATTAATCTGAATGCCATGTTTAGACAAGTGGAGGCACATAGAACATATTATTGTCAAGAACATTTTTGGGTTGACGTCCACTTAAGGGCCAATGTTACCAAGTCGCGCATGAACTATGTTAATAATAAGAGGCTGCGACAGCAGCTTGGGATCAGTGGTCTCCTATACTGCAACTCTTACTCGTAACGCATTGTCAACAACTATCGCAGCAGCGCCACTCAGCGGTCACAGTAGTAACAACACACCACAAACAAAACATACATGTATAAAATTAAAGCTTACCCGATCTCCATTTAGTAACATCACACACGCCACCCGGTAGCAAAAGAAAGATAATGATGCCTAATTATGACGTAGAAACAAGCACCAGCGGGCATTACCACTCGGCGGCGTTCATCCTCTTAATATTTGACCGTGTGACAACTTTGCATGGATGCGTTTTTATTTGTCGTGGTTCAAGGAGCCACACGCTCACGTCTGTGTGTACATATTAAATTGTAAATGTTTTTTTAGTATTCCAGGGGTCTGTAAAAAAAAAGTGTTATGACAGTTGGTTTGTGTTTAAAAAAAGTGTAATAGTGGTAATTGATGATTGTTTGTTTGTGTGTTTGTGTCACAAATACATGATAAAAATTAATTAAATTGTGTTGAATTGATAAATAACAGGTTGTTTCAACATGCAAAATAGATTTGGGATTTCAATTTCAATTTAGTTGCTTTATTTTGGGGCTTTTGGTAGGCCCGGTCTTTTTTGACCCATAGTACAAGGGGAGTAAACAGAATGTTAAGATCGCACAAGGGTTAATCTGATTCATCAATTAATTGCCAAAATAGTCAAAAGATTAATCGAATTTTAAAATAATTGTTAGATGCAGCCCTAATTCTTGGTAATAAGGGCAACATGGTGGAATAGTATTTTTGCATGTGCTTCAAATTTTATTTCTTGCCTACCTGTGAGTGGTTTGCGTATTCTCCCTGTGCTTGAGGGGGAAAATTTAATCCCGTATCCCACTGAGGAGCGAACAATTGCAACCGTTGGCGAAGGTAGCAAATTGCGCGTTCACATCAGAGTTTGTCAGGGTTCGTTCAATGTTGCACATGTTTGCCAGAAGTTCGCCAACAGTCTGTGTTTTTTAACTTTTTTTCTTCCCTTGCGACAAGAAAAGTACAGGTGAACGTCTACCGACCGTTTGGCAACCATTAGCAGCCTTGAACCAACCCTGATGAGAGCGCAACATTCGCTGCCTTCGCAATTGTTTACGGCTCAGTGGGAAAGGGGCTTTAGCTTAACTGAAGAAATTGTGTGACTGTGAATAGTTATTTGTGCCCTGCAATTGCCTGGCGAGTGTGTAACCTGTCTCTAGCTGAAGGTTAGCTGGAATAGGATCTGCTCACCCACAGCCCTAATGAGGACAGTTGTATAGAAAACTGGATGGATGGATATCTTAGATATTATTCATGTTTTTCAAGAGATGCTTAATTGAGTTCACAAGTGTGTTGCTATTGCAGCAATCCACAGTCTGTGCAGCAGAAACTATTGAAGGCGGACTTCCATGGTGCCATTATCACAGGTAAATTGTCCCTTAAAGGTGAAGTCAACCCAAATATTTTATTTACAAGAATATGTTCTGTACAGACCCTCTAGTCGAAACACGGAATTCTGATTAATATTGCGTTTGTGGAATATGAGTTAAGTAAAATCAACCCGCATTTGTCCATCTAAGGGGGCGGCCATTTTGCCACTTGCTGTTAACTGAAAATGACATCACAGTTGTTCAGGTAATGACCAATCATTGCTCAGTTTCAGAAAACAGGTGAGCCGTGATTGGTTGTTACCTGTGTTGACAGAAGTGACAAAATGGCCACCCCCTGAGATGGCTGAAAACGGGTGGGTTTTGCTGCTTAACTCAAGCACAATATTAATCAGAATGCCATGTTTAGACTAATAAAGGCACATAGAATATATTATTGCAAAGATTGTTGCGGGGTTGACTTGGCCTTTAAATCAATCATCACTTTATAATCTATGAAACAATGTATGTATGTATATATTAGTGCTGTCAAGCGATTAAAATATTTAATCGCCTTTTTCCATAGTTAACTTGTAGTTAATCGCATATTTTATTTATTGTAAAAAAAATCCCTTGATTTTTCTGTCAGATTATTTTCTTGAATTTTAATACCCTTAACATGAATAAGAGGATTGATTTTCTTATGCAAACACTTTATTAAAGAGAAGTCAGCCCAAACATATTTTTTTCAAGAATGTGTT
Organism: Filicampus tigris; assembly: GCF_054856515.1. Lineage (NCBI taxonomy): Eukaryota > Metazoa > Chordata > Actinopteri > Syngnathiformes > Syngnathidae > Filicampus > Filicampus tigris. The sequence goes on from NC_141219.1 coordinate 30,226,989, forward strand.
TTATGCAGGCCCACTATTTGAAACAAGGCATTCTGAGAATTATTGCATTTGTGGAATAAGAGTTAATAGTTGGATTCAACTCACACAAACAGATCCTCAGCATTTTCAAACACACATACACACACACCAACACGCGCGCACGCACGCACACACCCATACGCGTCCGCGCATGCACACACCCACCCACACTATCATTTACATTAGTGTTGTTCTCACAGATATGTTTATTTCGTCTTGAGAGCGACTTGTTGTTCAAGCGCCGCTTGGATTTAGAACTATTCGAGAGCAGTCATTTGTACGCACGTCACTTTTTATTGCACTCTGGCAATTACTTCATCGACTAAAAAGATGATTACTCGCTGCTCGAGTGTCTTATAATGGTATTTTGTTTATTCAAATTCTGTTGTGGGTATATTTTAATGTAAATTGTGTCGGATAAATGAACGAGAAACAGGTGGTGTACCGCTGAGATTGTCCCGTGCGGCTTTCGATCCCGCTGCATGGTTCCTGCTGTTATAAAATACAGCTGCTTTGGAGCAAACGGCATTTTATTTTGTATTCATAATTTTTCTAAAATGCTGCAATATTGTTTTATGGGAATGTATTTCTTTATGTATATTGTGCTTAAAGGGATGGTGGGGCCGGGGATGGCCATGTATTCACTGACAGGTTCATTTTATATATTTTTTGATCAGGAAAATGAAAAGAGTTGCCATTTTCTCTTTTATCCATTCATTTTGGAGATATTAGTAAATAAGTAACTCCATGAATAACGCCCCTCGTTAATGAGGAGAATGGCCGCGCCCCCTAGCGTTCTATCCATGTTCGGCCGGAGTCACGGGATGAACCGATTCCAAACTCTCCATTGGAAGTCATTGTACTTTTATTGCTTATAACGTTCAAAAACGGTGATCAATTGGCACCAAAATTTATGTGGACATCTCTACTAATGCCCACTTGAACATATCAAAAGGATTAACCTCTCCGTGGCTGATTTATATGAGAATGACGAAATGTGGAAGTCAGCAGAGCTACATAGATTTAGGCTGGGACGAGCGCACACTGCTTCTTTGCTTAAAAAAAAAAAAAAAAAAAAAAACACTGCTTCTTTGCTTTAAAAAAAAAAAAATGCTTCTTTGCTGATCACGGTTAGGACGGGCGAGTCATTAAAGACCAGTCAGGATATTTACAGAGACTGAAGTGGGAATGAGTAGACGTGCACATTTATTTGGATGAGGAATGGACCCAGTTTTTCGACTAAGAACGCGCTGTCCGATTTGGAAGGTAACAGCTGAAATGGCACATTCCAATGCGGCCACACTCGGCTGTGCAGTCAGCCTCACTAGAAAATTTTGTTCGCTGTTTGATGAGGGCTTTCGTCACGCTCGCCGCTTCACTCGGGCAGAAGGTGGCGGCTGCAAACAAGCAAGCAGGGACACCGCACGCGAATGCTTGCTAGGCGACATGAAGACACAGGCTCATCTTCACCTCCACATGCTGGGCGGACAGTAAGGAGCTAATGTTGTTGTGCTAACGCCTTTTGTTTTAACGGCCTGAAGCTAGTTGTTGCTATTCGCCGTCCCAATCCTACCTTTAGCCGGGGAGGAAAGAACGGGACGTGAAGCTCCAATCTGCATGCTGCTGCTGCAAGCCGCCGTCCCTCCTGAGACACGAGTTTAGCGTCGCTAAATGTCCGAAATATAACCAGTCAGTGTTCGTGTGCGCATTCATGCTCTTGTCCGCTTCAGCTTGTGAAAGTGGAGGAGCAATCGCCACGGTATTTTTGATTTTGTGGAGGTGATCATGGTGAGATCACGTTTTATGTCAATAAATCCAAACTATTGTGCAGAACACGTTTATACTTTCACAGGTTGAAGTGGACAAGAGTAGTCATGTGCATTTGCATTTTGCTCACCGTTTTAGACAACAGAACTGACAAAGCGAGCAATGTTACCTCGCTTGGCTCCCTCCTGTGACGTGGACAACTGAGACCGAAAACATAACATAAGCCACGCCCTTTGTTGGGGTGGGGAAATTTTGTCGTAAACCTAATCACAAAAAATACCTTAAATCACTACAGAGTCTTTTGAGGTGGGCATTTTAGTACTGATGTGATTTTTACATGTAAATCTGTTATATACGTGCCAATGTAAAGATCACCCAAGTGTCACTTTAAGTATTTATTCCTTTTTGATTTGGTTTGGTACAGCGCTAAAAAGAAACGAGAGAGAGAGAGAGAGAGAGAGGTGAATTAGAGCGAGACTGCTCAAGTCTGACTCACAAGACTCAACAAAACACTGTCCTGCCGTGTCGGTTCTCTTTAGCAAGGAAGGCGCCAGAAAAAATACATAAAGTCAAACCTAATGTAGCCCGCCATACTACGGCCTCCGAAGATAAGGAAGACCAACTTTTAAGCGTTACATTACCAATGCGTACGTCGTGACTATCATCGCGGGGCAGGGGGGCTCAGCCGTGCTTGTGTCAGCTGAGAAATTTATCCTCATCGTCAATATTTTGAAGCAGATGTAACGCCTCCTTTACTCTAAAGCCTTCTTTTAAATATACATGTACTCTAGAGCTTTTTTTAAAAATAAAAATGTATAGATCATGCTGACCAACAGCCTTTATCAATCCAGCCGCTTGTTGCTATGGAAACCTTAATCACGCGATCAAAAAAATTGACGGCGTCAAAAGAGGGTTGGATTAATGCCGATAATAACGCGCTAAATTGACAGCCTTAGTGTGTGTATATATATATATATATATATATATATATATATATATATATATATATATATATATATATATATATATATATTAGCGCTGTCAAACGATAAAAAATTTTAATCAAGTTAATCACAGCTTAAAAAATAATTAATCATAATTAATTGCAATTCAAATTATCTCCAAAATATGCCATATTTTTCTGTAAATTGTTGTTGGAATGGAAAGATAAGACACAAGACGGATATATACATTCAACATACTGTTCATAAGTAATGTATTTTTTATTATAACAATAAATGCTATCAAATTTTTTTAATTAAAATTATTACTATTCTTTCTGTCGTAGACAGTATTTTTATTCACTTCAAAAACAAAAACGCAAAAGGGCCTCAAAACAGTGACAGAAATATTTCAAATGTGTGCAAACAAAGTGTGTGTGTAATGTACACATTTATATGTGGCCTTTGCAATAGTCCTAGACTAGAGTTTATGTTTTCCGAGTGGTCCCTAAAGTGCACACGAATGTGCACTCATATGACAGGTGAGCGTTATGCTCTGTTCTGTCTCTGATTGAGAAGCAGTACAGTTATCAGCATGTCGTGTGTTAGATTAACTGACTTTATTCACACAAAACAAGACAGCCCTCTTCTCTACTCATCCTCAGTCGCTGAGGCAAACCAACTTATTCACATTTCTGAGATTTAAAACTGCCCTCTTCTTTCGAAATGCATCTTTGTACTGGTGACATCCGCGAGCCGGGGGAAACTGTATGTCACAGTTTGCAATGAGTGCAAATGACTACCTACTTATATATCGTTCCATCTGTATTTTTTAAGAATATGAATTCCCCACCCAGAGGATCTACCTGCTTTACCATTACACATGCACGCGTCCGCTCTGCTGCTCACTGCACTGAGTGGGATTATGCATGGGTGGTCATTCTGCGCATGCTTTAAATGCGTCAAATATTTTGACGCGATCAATTACAAAATGTAATTACCGCCCGATAACGTGATAAGTTTGACAGCACTAATATATATACAGTACCGGTATATATAAAGGGCATGTATGCATGTGTATGTATATATGTAATGTATCTATATATGTGTATATTAGGGATGTAACGATAAATTGATCAATTTAAAATCTATTTAAAATGCTTAAACTATGCATCAATGTAAACAATAAAAGAATCCGCAATGCCATGTTAACTATAGCCGTTCTCTCATGTCTCTGCAGTAAACAGACTGCATACGCACATTGCGTAAATTACTTGACCACTAAGGCTGCCAAGATTAGCCGACTAATCACGACAGCGTTGACAAGCAGGATCTTGGACAATTAATTTTAATAGTCGACGCGTCGTTTATATATTTATCTGGCGCTGGGTTTTTCTCTCGAAAATGCCTTGTCTCAGGATGGCTATATACTTGCACATGTGCAGTAGTGGTAATCCGGATCATCCGTGATGTAAATCACAAGCATTGTGGGTAGTTGAGTTTCATGGCTAACCCGTGTTAGCATTAGCAACAGAGTCCGAAAGTCCAGGCGAATTTCACAAAATGACTTCATACTATGTAAACCTCCCTTTCATGGCAACACGGCGGTGATAAACAAGTATCTTAAAAGGAAGCATGATGGGGCTGATGCCCGATTTCTTATAATGCAAATGCGCACTGAAGCAATTGAATCTGGTGTGCACATTAAATTTTTTCCCACACATGCGTACTCGTTATGCGCACCCCTGATTATATCCCGAGTCGCAGTGGCTCCTGATTGAGGTAGGATCATGCAATCGGCATCTCACCAGTGCAACCTGGTGAGCTGTCAGGAACTCTAGCACCAAGGGTGCTTCGGAATCTCCCCCACCCAAAGCACACAGACACACCAACTCAGGGCAAGCACGCGCAAAGGAACCAAATTAAATCCCCACCACCACCACCACCCAACCACCAAACTCTACCCAACTAACCATAACCCCTATGCGCCAACAAATCACATACAACACAAAAATAGACTGAGGTTGTTGTTTTTCATTAAATGTGTCCTTATATTGATGTGTGTGTGATTTTCTTTCTTTGTTTTTTTTCTCTGCCCCAACAGTGGTTCGGTCCAAATGCCCGTCATATGTGGGAACTACAGGGATTTTGATCCAGGAGTTCAAACATGTTTTCAAAATTATTACAAAGCAGAACACATTCAAAGGTAAACAACTGTGTCTTCTTATTTATTTCACTTCATAATACTTTAAATGTAATCGCTGGCTCCATATAATTTGTAGGCAAAATTATCTTTATTCTTGAAATGATTGATGAAAGAAAATTTTGACAAAAATATAGAACTAGTTTTAACGTGCTTTACTTTTAAAGCAAGAAAAATTGTACTATGGTCAATTGAACTGATCATATTGATTTTTACAGCCATCGTGATATGTTTATTGTACTGTACTTAAAACAAAGGACTAGGGGTTTGCCAATCTCAGGCATCCAACGATTCGATTATGATGCATATCGATTATGCAACACATCATGATCATTAATATAATTTTTTCCTCATTATTTTTTGATACACACACACACACACACACACATATATATATATATATATATATATATATATATATATATATATACACACACACACACACCCACACCCACACACACACACACACACATACAGATGAGTCTTCTTTGGAATAATGCAACAAGCTTTCCACCTGGATTTGGGGTTCCTCCGCCATTCTTTCTTGCAGATCCTCTCCAGTTCTGTCAGGTTGGATGGTGAATGTAGGTGGGCAGCCATTTTCAGGTCTCTCCAGAGATGCTCAATTGGATTTAGATCAGGGCTCTATATATAGCTCTATATCCAGGTGTACTGTATATACACTAGGGTTGCACGGTTTACCGGTACCAGTATAGTATCACAATACTAGAGTTTTTAAAACGGTACTATACCCGCTTTTAAAAACAAACAAGTACTTTTATTTCATTTTATTGAATGTAAGTGAATGCGCAAATTGGAGCCTGTCTCTTTAAGAGCGAGTGTGACGTAGTTGCCCACGCATCTTCGCCTCTTTATTCTCACCGGCAAAGAGACAGTGAAGTCGCACAGACGACAAAGCATGTGGAAGACAACGAGGAACAGAGCCCGTACTCGATGATAAAACGGGGACCCGAAGTACGGTGTGAAAGTACTTCGGATTCAAACTGAATGACAAAGGCGAGACACTGAACAATGAAGCACCGCAGTGCAAGCGGCCGCATGCACTGCGCTGCTTCTGTGCTACAAAGTCTGCCACACAAAGAGAGACAACATGTCACATTTGTCCAAACATTTGAAGGACAACCATGCGAATTTGTTTCGCGACTTCTGTCAAGAACAACAGGTGATAATGTTGTTCACCAGTTCACTACACTATAATGTCAATGAAATTAGTATAAAGCTCTTTCCAGCCCAGTCATAAGCTTTGAGTAGCCGAGACATACAGAGAGCTAAAACGTCCAGGGGGTGAAATTAAGCTGTTATATTCGCGGAATTTGTTCAGTAATTTATGAAGACCAGTGGTCTAAAAAAAAAAAAAAAAAAAAGTAAAGTCCATCATATTTTTCTTGTGTAGAATCTTTTAATAAAATATCGTGAAGAGACACTATGTGATTGCTTTGTTTGAAAATCAATTTAGACCGACCAACATACGAAAAAGTAATTCTAACAAATGACAATTTTATATTACTGTATTGTCTGGTAAAAAAAAAACTCTTAAATTCTTAAAATATTTAAATAAGCAATTAAGGCATAAACATTATATAAATTAAATATTTTATTGAAACACGTTTTTGTAAAAGTCCGCTGATAGTGTAGTGGTACACACGCCTGAGTTGTGTGCGGGCAGCGTGGGATCGATTCCCGCTCAGTGACAGTGTCTATGTGTGCCCTGCAACTGGCTGGCGACCAGTTCGGGGTGTAGTCTGCCTTCGCCCGTTGACGGCTGGGATAGGCTCCAGCAACTCCCCGCGACCCTATATAGGATAAGCGGTTTGGAAGATGACATGACATGATGACGTTTTTGTAAAACATTTTATTAGCCCACAATATATAATCCTATCCTAGATGATATAATGAGCCTCAATTTATTTTTCTAGTTATGTCCATTAAATGTTTCATGTATAGTTTCCAAATACAAACCCTTTGAATAATAAGAACAAGTGAAATAAAACAATGATATTCAAATCAAAATGATCATGCTAATTAAAATACTGTACTTTCTCCCTCCACCAACAACAGAAGTCTAGTATTACTGGCTCAGAGAGGGTGACACTACCCACTCATAAGCAACGTACTCTCCAAGATGCCTTTCAACAGCATATGAAGTACCCAAAGGACAGCAAAGATGCTAAAAGGCTCAACAGTGCAGTTGCAGAGTTTATCTGTATGGATCAAGTGCCAATATATTCAGTCGAGAAAGTTATTGAAGTTATTGTTCCAAAAGTCTGTTTTAAAATAATGGAAAAAATATTGACATTTGACTGTTTAACCTGTTTGCAAAAAGTATCGAAAAGTATCAAAATACAAATTGGTATCGGTATCGAAACAGAAATTTGATATCGTGACAACCCTTATATACACACATACCACTATGTCGGGCTGGTTGGCTATCACCAGTTTGTCAGTCTGGATCTGGAAGTCCCACAGGATCTTGGCCTGGTTGTTCTCAACCCCCTATGGAGGTGTCTGCCATCTAGATTTTGAGACCTCTAATCCATATTTGGTCCTGATGTTCTGTTACACTATTCCTGCTACCTGGTTATGCCACTCCATTTATGCCTTTCCTGCAAGCATCTTAAACCCTGCTGTGATATGCTGCATCTTTGCACACCTACACCTGGGGTCCTGTCTGATGATGTGCACTCCAGCTTCTATTGATCTTGTGTTTAGGAGCCTGTTCTTGAGCTGCCGTGATTTGCACCTCTGTGCTGTCTTTCAGTCCAGCCACTGGTATGTTTTCTCAATGTCAACCACCTCTTCAATTTGGCGGTGGTACATCCCATGCAGGGGCTTGTCTTTCCAAGACAGTCCCATCTGGCTGCTTCTCCTTACTGGGCTTCTGTTGCCTGGGGCATTCATTAAGCACGTCGTCCCTGGGGACCATCATCTTGATGTATTCTTCAAGGCCTGTTGTTTCCTTTTGGATAGTGCTGTGGACGCCATTAGTCCATGGCCCCCCACTTTCTGCTTTGTGTGCAGCCTTGGGATGCTGGACTTGTGGTGCAACCCTCCGTGCACTGTTAGGACCTTTCTTTTATTGATATCAATGGCTTGCATCTCTTCCAGTGGCCAGGGAATTATGCCAGCAGGGCATATGATTACTGGCAAGGCGTAGGTGCAAGGCGTAGGTGTTGATGGCCTGGATCTTATTCTTGCCGTTCAGCTGACTATTCAGAATCTGCCTCACCCTCCTTAGGTATTCGGTCGTGGCCGCCCTCCGAGCTGCCTCCTCATGATTGCTCTTTGCCTGTGGAATTCCAAGGTATTTCTAGCAGTCCTGCACATCTGCTATGCTACCTTCAGGTAGTTCAATCCCTTTGGTTGTGATTATTTTCCCTCGCCTTGATATCATTTGCAGTTGACAATTGATTACCAGCGTGACAGTGAAGACAAGGATCAAAGGCCTGAAGTTAAGCTGTCAATACAAAGGAATTGACTGGAAGTTCTTCAACATGGTGAAGGAAATTCATGGAAAAACAGTCAAGCAACTGAAGCAAGAGAGGACCTTGGCTAAAGCAGCCTTCACAACGCAAGCAAATTACATGAGTAAAGCTGCAAACAGCGTGATCAGTTATGAACTACAAGAGGAGTTCAGCAAACTAAGGTCCCTTGCAAGACATGTCTGTGATGCAAATGATGACTAAAGGGCTGGCCTACTGGCAGACATTGAAGCTGAAATAAATGAGGATGAAGAAGTCAAGCTCGAGAAGCACCAGCAGGATGAGTTTGAAAAGACTCGTGGAGTGTGACGCAAAATTGGATGAAGTCCGGAAAGCAGTTGAATCCAACCTCTGGCAAAGGTGTATGGTGATGATGAAGAGAAACAGGGATTGCCTGTGACAGAGCTCATGCAAGCCCCATCATTGCTATTAAAAAAGATGCCTATGAACTACAGCTGGAAGAAGTGAGGAGGCTTGTACGTGGTGCATTTGCAGGTCTGAAAGACTGGGAAATACGGATCCCACCTGATCAGGCGGCACTCCTGGAGAGCAGAGTAAAGGACCTAAAAGCTTTCCCGAACAACCTCGTGACCAAAAGGGCAGAATTTCTCACTGCACAAAGGATCGCAGAGGAGAAAGGAGGAAGAGAACCGCAATTCCACAACCAATAGTAACAATAAAGTCAACCAGTTTACCTAAATTCACTGGGTCTAAGAGGGATTCCCACAAATGGAGGAGAGACTGGGAATGCTTGCAAAGGCAGGGGGAACCGACTGGCTCAGCAGAAGTAAAAAAGTTTGAACTCCTTGACAGCGTGAAAGAGAAAATATGCAGAGACCTGTGCCTGTCAACATACAACAATGCTGAAGACATATTTGGAGTACTTGAAAACAGTTCGGGGAACAAGCCAACAATCGCTTTGGAAATAATTGAGGACCTGGAGAGGATCCCTCCCCCCTAAAGTCACATCAGCCAAGGAAGATAATTGACCTAATTCAAAATGTAGAAAAGGACCTGAATGACCTCATTGAGCTTGAAATCACTGGAGCCATCAAGAATCCTCTGATGGTCAGATCTATAAGAGTAAACTGCCAGACAATATGAAGAGGGACTGGCTCAAATTCATGCTCGATCCAAGGAGCTGTGTCACATCAGACAACCTCTTTGATAGCCTTCTTACAAGACATAAGAGAACATTCTAGAGAAGTGCTGAGATGTCCCACACTGTGAGCAGGCATTGAACGCTATTCGAGTGCTAAGTGTTGATAGTGAGTGACGTGGTTTCTTTTCTTCTTCCTCCTTCGACACAGCTAGCTAATAGTTTGTTTGTGCCAGCAAACTCAGTAGTTGCAGATTGCCCGTGTTTCACCACGTTTGTTGTTGTGTGTAAATGTTAAAAGGTGAGTTTAATAATTTAAGTTTGTGTCAGGTAACTGCTGTACATAATAGCCTATATATGTTCTCGTGATCACGTTGATGAACACTAGTTAGTTATTTTGGCTCATATGCTAACTATTCTAGTGATGAAACGTGTGAATGTGCATTGTATGTATTGTTTGGCTGATTAATTTCTTAATACAGTGAATTGTAATGTCTATGCATATTGTTAACAAATGGATATGCATTGGATGATGTTGCTAGGTTATTCTTTGTGTTGTTGCAGACCACAATAAATAGACGTGTCAAGTGGAATACGGGCCTGTGTTTTCTGACAGGATCACCCATATTCATACCTTGCCACTCTAAAATAGGGTCAGCTGGAGACATCATACCAATCATATGATGCTCTCCGTTTTACTTCACATTATGCACAGTTCATACAATCTTGCAGCCCGAGTCAACAAGAAAATTGTTTCCAGTTAGGCAGGAGGAACACAAACGTTTCGCTGATCTTGTTTCACAAGACGGGCAGCGGCTTCTTCTCGGGTCATAAGCGGAAGTGACGTACGAGCTTCCTCGCAAAAGTACCAGTAATGTACTATATTTTATTTTTTATTTAGTAACTCCGAACATAAAAACACAACAGCCAGGGTGGTGACAAACAGAGGCAAAGAAATATATAATATAAGATAAGATAAGAATGCATTTATTGATCCCACAGTGGGGAAATTTTCATTGTTACAGTAGCAAAGATATAGGTCACACAGGGGCGGCGGCATAATGTGGCCATTAATGTATAACATTGACGGCAAACATTTAGGATCAAACCTATGTAGATATACGCAGTAACATGTGTATATACACATGTATATACACACCAACCTACATCTACATAAAAAATATGAGGAACACTCATTTCGGCCTGTACATAGTACAGAGGAAAAAATACTCTAAGTAAGTGACAATGCTGCAGTGCTGTAGTGAAATGTAAGGAACAGCATTGGATAAAAATAAAACTAGACTAACAGTAGTGGGGAATGTTGAGTATTGCACAGTATTACAGTAGTGGGGAATATTGGGTATTGCACGATATGAGCTCAGGTGCATGACTGCACAATTGCACTAATGTCCGCCAGTTTGGAGAGACTACACAATGTTCTTGTTAAAGAGTCTGACAGCAGCAGGCAAGAAGGAACGGCGGAATCTCTCCTTTGCACAGTGAGGGTGTAACAGTCTGTCACTGAAGGTGCTGTGGAGTGCTGTTAGGGTGCCCTGGAGGGGGTGGTCCGGGTTGCCCAGCATTGATGACAGCTTGGCCAACATCCTCCTGTCCCCCACCGAGTCCACAGAGTCCAGGGAGCAACCCAGGACAGAGCCGGCCCTCCTGACCAGTTTGTCCAGCCGCTTCTTGTCCCGGGCCGAGACGCCGCCTGCCCAGGTGACCACTCCCTGGAAGATGACCGATGCAACCACCGAGTCATAAAAGTTCCTGAGGAGTGCCCCCTGAACCCCAAAAGACCTCAGTCTCCTGAGTAGGAAGAGTCTGCTCTGACTCTTCCTATAGAGGGCGTCTGTGTTGTCGCACCAGTCCAGTTTATTGTTCAGATGAACACCCAGGTACTTGTAAGTTGAGACTCTCTCAACATCTGTTCCCCGGATATTCACTGGTGCAGGTGAAGAGTGCTGGCGCCTACCGAAATCCGCCACCATTTCTTTGGATTTCCCCGCATTGATCAGGAGGCGGTTCTGCTGGCACCAGTCCACAAAACCCTGAGTAAGTTCTCTGTACTCCCGATCATCTCCGCCTGTGATGAGGCCGACAATCGCAGAGTCGTCAGAGAACTTCTGCAGGTGACAGGTAGGGGTGTTGTAGTTGAAGTCCAAGGTGTAGAGGGTGAACAGGAAGGGAGCCAAGACAGTTCCCTGTGGGGCCCCCGTGCTGCAGAGGAGCACGTCAGACACACAGTCCTGTATCCTCACATACTGTGGCCGGTTTGTGAGGTAGTCCTGGATCCATGTGGTGAGGTGGTGCGTCACCCCCGCCCGCTCCAGCTTGTCTCCCAGTAGGGTGGGCTGGATGGTGTTGAAAGCACTGGAGAAATCAAAGAACATGATCCTCACAGTGCTCCCCGCCTTCTCCAGGTGGGAGAGTGAAGTGTGGAGGAGGTAGATGATGGCATCATCCACACTGATGCCAGGCTGGTATGCGAACTGGAGTGGGTCCATTGAGGAGCTCACCAGGGGGCGCAGGTGGACAAGGACCAGTCTCTCCAGGGTCTTCATCAGGTGAGACGTCAGCGCCACTGGTCTGAAGCTGTTGAGCTCCTTCGGGTGGGGGGTCTTTGGCACCGGGACCAGGCAGGATGTTTTCCATAGCTGGGGGACCCTGCCCAGCTTCAGGCTCAGGTTGAACATGTGCTAGACAATTCCACACAGCTGGTCTGCGCAGGATTTGAGGAGCTGGGGGCTGATGCCATCTGGACCCGCTGCCTTCCTCGCCTTCATCTTCTTCAGCTGGTTCCTCACCTGAGATGTTGTGAAGGCCAAGGCTGGACAGGAAGGAGTGGTGGCTATCTGGTGTAGCTGGGAGCTGGAGACTGTGGAGAAAAGAGGGGAGGGGGTGACATAATATAAATAATAATATAAAGCGTGACATCATCAGCAGGCGCGAAGGACCCGATCCAATCTGGACATTTAAAAAAATTTAAATGAACATTATATCAGTCCGGCCCTCGGCTTGTCGCAATTTTTTTTATTTGGCCCTGCGTCCATTTGACTTTGACACCCCTGCCTTATATGCTATACAGAAGATGAGGAGCGTACTGACACTTACCTGTGCAGGATCAGAGATTGCAAGAAAGGAAGCTGCTCAGATCATTTCTTTCATTTCTTTCATTGCCTAAGAGGGGGACTCAAAAGAGAGAGAAACTCTGAAAGGGGGGAAATCCAGAACCAGAAGGCAAACACTCACAGATTAAGCTGAAACCAAAAGCAAAGTTGCTGGCAAAGAATTCTTAGATTGGCAGAAATGGGACGGCAATGGGGCAGCCTCTGAACCCACGTGTGAAAGATGCCGCTGCAGTAACTGTCAACCAGGAGCGAAATGCATGAATCTAAGTGAGGAAAGAGAGCTGGAGATTATCAGGCAATGACTCACTTATATGAAAGCGGATGCTCATAGTCCAGAGCCTCACTGGGACACAAAATATCCCTGGATCGAAGACCCAGCTGAAATTGTGGAAAAAAAGCTTATTTTAACAATATAAGTGTTATATTGCTTGTATAAGCATTTTTAACATTGAAGAATGACAATATATATTAACGTCTTGAATAGGAATTAAATAAACACAGAGAAAAAAGTATTTTATAATGTTTCACATTGACACTTAGTGTGAAACATGGGCCTTTTTGGATAAACATGCGTCACCAATTCGCTTGTCTCTAAACAAAGACAATTAGCTATCTGCTGCTGCTGCTACCTATTGGCATGGAAGAGTACTACAATGTAGTAACTACATGATTACGCTGCCAGGTGCTAGACCGCACAGGCACACAAATTAGATAATTTCCCATGGCACACTTGACAATATCTCGGGGCACACCAGTGTGCCGCGGCACAGAGTTTAAAAGCACTGGTTTAATAGAACATATTAAAATGTGTAAAAATCGCATACACATATACATCCCATACACTTTAAAAAAAGTTATAACTACTTCCATAGTAGGGAGAGGCAGTTTCGTATTTTAAGGCACTTTAAAACACACCAGAAAGATATCAATACAATAAAATATTGTCATCTCATTTATGTTACATTTTTCAGACTAGTTATATTGTTTGTCAAGCAGTAGACTAATGACTCAAGCGCCTTGTATGGCAGCAGCCTCTCGTTGATTTTTGAATGTGTGTGTGAATGGGTAAATGTGAGGCTTTGTTAAGTGCTCTGGGCACCGTATGGTGTCAATAAAGCGATATTTAAATGCCCTCCATTTACCAACATTACATTGAATGGAGTGAGCTCCTACAAGTTCACACAGACAGGATTTAATATAGATTGCAATTCAAGTAGTGTGGAAAGAAAAGCCGAGGTAATAAGTTAATAACCTGTAGCTCGTCACTCTCGGCTCCCGACTCTGGCTGCATTCGGAGTGTGATTTGCTACACTCCGGACCGTAAAAAACTCGGAGCATTCTTGGACTGCGTGGGAACACTCATATTCAAAGAGTAGCGTTAAACCGTCAAATTGAATTTCCGAAAGCATCCTCTACCAAAGCTAATATTAGCCACATAGCCTATGTGACCACATGACATCACAAGAAATATGATTGGCCAACTGGCCCACAAGACCAAAACAACTGTAAAAGTTAGATACTGCAGCAATATGTAATCCATATGCTGCTCGGGAACATTTCGTTGTTTTTTAACATTTATGAATCGTAATCGAATCATTGTCGCATCGTGAGAAATCTATCAATTGATGTATTGCCATAACTCTATAAAACACATAATCATACATGCGAGCCCATGCGTTGTTTTGTTCTTCCAATTCATTTTCCTTTCCCATTTTTTTACAGTGATCCCGAAGAGGAACAGTGTTTTTCAAGTAGAGATAAATGGTTTCATATCTCACATCTATGGAAACAAGTTTGAGCAGCGAGCCAGCGAACGCTCAGCAAAGAAGTTCAAAATCAGTGGAACCATTGACTTGTGAAGCAGGGTATTTTTATAAACAGTGGGAAGCAAAGAAGTATTTGATGTTTTTTGTTCATGTACACTGCAGGTAAACCATTTTCAGTTAATCTGTCAATAAAGGATTTTTTCTTATGAGTTCACACAGATTATTCTCTGTGTTTTGATGTTTGAAAAAGTCTGGGTGAAGGCTTCCTTAAATTCTTCAGTGTTCAGAGGTGGGAGCAAGTCACATATATATGTAAGTCTCAAATATAAATCTTCAATATTCAAGCAGCTCCCAAGTTAATGTAGCAAAACTCATGTCAGTCAAATCACCTGGCTAAAGACTAGTCATACACTCCACCTCAGTCACATGTACTGATAAATGAACTTTACCCTGTTTATCTGTATTTGCAGTAATTAACTATACCAACACATTTACAATCATAGAGTTCTAGATTTGGTCTCGAACCAGTCTCTCTTATGTCCATGTTCAACTTTTTAGTCTCTGAATCAAATGAAGATTAAGTTGCAAGATGTATCTGTTGTCTTTTTATCTATTGAAAATTTTACAGATTGCAGATTTTGCAATTAAAAATAGAAATACTATGAAACCATACAAAACAAAGTCACATAGGTATCACAAAACCAGTCACTTCTGCAGGACACTAGACTATCCCAGGATTCAACCCAATATGTTTCTTACAGATCTGATGTTGCTTTTCAAAATAAAAGTCTTCTGAAATCTGCATACTTTACTGTAGTTGGAGCTTTGAAACCTAAGGGACTATATACACGCACACGTACGTATATATATGCATATGTGTGTATATATATATATATATATATATATATATATGTGTGTGTGTATATATATGTGTATATATATCTGTATATATTCATATGTATATACATATGAATATATATATATGTGTGTATATGTATGTGTGTGTATATATATATATATGTGGATATATATATATATATATGTGGATATATATATATGTGGATATATATATATATGGATATATATATATGGGTATATATATATATATATATATATGGGTATATATATGTGTGTATGTATATATGTGTGATAAGTATATGTATATATGTGTGTGGGGGCGTGGTTGATTGAAGGACACTGATGTATCCGCCGTATGAATTAGTAAGAGCCTCGAAATGAAAAGTTCAGAAATAACATAATATGACAGAACTTTAGCCCCTTTCACTGAAACAATATATTGTGTAGGTTTTACTTCCTGCTCTAATAAATTAGATGAACCCTCATAACGACCTTTAAAATATCAGGATTCTGTATTCAAACATTTGTGTTTGTAAAAGTATGCGTTTGTCTGCTTAAAATTGTGATAGTCATAAAAAGCATGTAAAACCCTGAGAGTCACAGTTCTACACTATCAAACATAACTGTAAAAATACTTTCTTTAATACATCAATGCAAGTTAAACATAAAATCATTGAGCTAAGCATGTTCAAATAACATTGATAATGTCATTCACTTCATTCAAAGCTTTCAACTTTTATGGATTGACTTCAAATAATGTTGATTATTATTTATTATTATGAAGTGACATTCACTTCATTTAGCATGTATACTCACATTGTATTGTTGGTTATCTTAAAAATCAACATTCAAGTTGACATTACTTCATAAACTTATCTTGATACCTTCATTTTTCTCAACATGTAGTTTCCTTGTTAAGGGCCCAGCTCTTACCCAATAATTGAGTGAGACAGGGCATGATTTAAAAACACAAACAAATAAACAAAAACGTTCAAATCCATGTGCGTGTAAGAACTGTATACATTTGACAATTACTCACATGTCAAACACATGCTAGGTTCAAATGAACTGAAAGAAACTCTTCCTTACATGTCAGATCATCTTTTACCGCCTCACAACAATGTATAACTTATTATAGTACCCCAATTTTAAATATCTCAACAAATTGACAGTCAGCCCCTGTTGGACTTGATATTCATCCCTCAAGCAGCTGGTTGGACGCAAATCGGTGAGAGGATGGATAGCTCAGGGTGTCTGTGATTTTGCATGTAACTTTACTCCTTGTAGTTTTCTCATCATTCCTGCTAAGGTGGATGTGAGGAGGTCATAAAAAAAAAAAAAAGAGCCAGTTTGAACACTCCAGTATGTGGGGTCTACTCACGCACTGATTCACCGGTGAGGAACTTATATTTCATGATGTCTGTACATGAAAGTACAAATACGACAGAGTTTTAGGCTGAAACAAGTAATATTATACTGTATAGGTTTTACTTCCTGCTTTGATTGTGTTTACGTCAATCCCTCACCAATGGTTTTTAAAATACAAAGATTCTAAACAAACATTTATGCTAGTAAAAGTATCCACTAAAGTAACAGGTCGATGTTTAAACACTGGTG
>NC_141219.1:30248888-30333888 GCF_054856515.1 Filicampus tigris
TGAACATAAACCCAGCTGATGAAATATGATGTGCTTCCCACATTGTTTTTTTTTTCCAACCCGGAGGTTATTGTTGAAGTTCTTTGGGCCACAACAACAACAATTGCATATTTCAGTTGCGTTTCCTATGTTATATTGTATTGAAAGTTTTCTTACATGATTGTGCACTTCTGTTGTTTAAAGGGATGGTTGGGCCGGGATGGCCATATTTTCACTAACAAGTTCATTGATCAGGAAAATGAAAAGAGATGTCATTTTCTATTTTATCCATTCATTTTGGAGAAATGAGGAAATAACTGACTCCATGAATAACGCCCCTCGTTAACCCGGAGGAGAATGGCCGCGCCCCCTACCGTTCTATCCATGTTCGGTTGGAGTCACTGGAGGAACCGATTACAAACTGTCCATTGGAAATCATTGTACTTTCATTGCTTATAACGTCCAAAAACGGTGATGAATTGGCACCAAAATGTCTGTACTACTAATTACCACTTCAACATATCAAAAGGATTAACCTCTCTGTGGCTGATTTATATGAGAATGAGGAAATGTGGAAGTGAGCAGACCTACATAGGGACGAGCGCACACTGCTTCTTTGCTAAAAAAAAAAAAAAAAAAAAAAAAAACAGCTTCTTTGCTGATCACCGTTAGGACGGGCGAGGCATTTATCATCAGTCAGGATATTTACAGAGACTGAAGTGGGAATGAGTGGACGTGCACATTTATTTGAATGAGGAATGGCCACAGTTTTTCGACCGACAACACGCCGTCCAATGGAACGTAACCGCCGAGGGTGCCAAGGTGCGTTCCAATGCGGCCACACTCGGCTGTGGAGTTGGATGCGCACGTTCAAGACAATCCCGGTGTTTGATGAGGTCTTACCTTACTCTGACGCCGCTCCACTCTTGTGGCTGCAAGTGGTGTCGGACAACGCACGCGACTGCTTGGGAGACAACCCCGCGACATCAAGACGCAGGCTCATGATCACCTCCACACGCTGCACGAACAGTAAGGACCTAATGTTGTTGTGCTAACGCCTTTTGTTTTAACGGCCTGAAGCTAGTTGTTGCTATTAGCTGTACCTTTATTCTACTGTTAGCCAGGAGGGAAGGCGGGGTGGGGAAATAAAGATCCATGCTTGCCTGATTGCTTGCCCAATGCCAGTCGCCGTCTGCCTCCTGAGAGTTGACACGAGTTTAGCGTCGCTAAAAGTCTGGAATATAACGGGGTTCATGTGCGCATTCATGCTCTTGTCTGCTTCAGTCTGTGTAAGTGGAGAAGCGATCTCCACGGTATTTTTGATTTTGTGGAGGTGATAATGATGACATCACGTTTTAAGTCAATAAATGAAAACTATTGTGCAGAACACTTTTAGACTTTCACAGGTTGAAGTGGACAAGAGTAGTAATGTGCATTTGCATTTTGTTGACAATCGGTCACTGTTTTAGACAACAGAACTGACAAAGCGAGCAATGTTACCACGCTTGCCTCCCTCCCGTGACGTAGACTGATGTGACCAAAAAAATAACAAGCCCATCCCCAAAAAGGGGCGGGGCAATTTGTCGTAAATCTAATCCCAAAAAAAGCCCTTAAATCACTACAGTCTTTTGGGTGGAGCATTTTAGTACTGATGTAATTTTTACACGCAGACCTTTTACATAAATGCCAATGTTAAGATCATCCAAGTGTCCCTTTAAGATAAAAGATTTCTGGATTGAATGAGGATCTTGGTGGTTTTGGGCTGGGAGGGGCCCCATGGTCACTCTTGCCTTGAGCCCCCAAGGTGACTAGAAACGCCCCTGCACACCACCCTTCTTCACCAATTGCATTGCAATATGGATTGGTTTGTTAGAAACATCAGACGTGCACTTATTATACCATTTACTCAGGTAATTTTACAATCTGAGCTTTCATAACATTAAAAATAAAGGGAAATCCAAATAATTTTTTTTAATTTTAAAAAACAGAGATCTGCAAAAAATAATCAACAATAAACGTGACTTTATCTTTCATTTTTCTTTGTATCACATTGTTGAAGAGTGTGGAACTGAATGAAATATAAATAAAACATTTGAAAACAAATATTAAAAATATATATATTTTTACCTTATTTAAAACAATAAAGGTCAAATTTGCAATACAGGCGAATCTTCAAATTTGAGTTGATACTGTTAAATTCAGAGGAGTAGTGCCTTACCAGTCATGAACCTCACTGCACCACTGATATATGGTCGTCACTGATGGGTGGCCATCGGGAAAATATGTGAATTTTGTGAATTTTGTGACGGTGCATTTCCAGGCCGGTCCTGGCCCACGCGGCCTCTAGCAGCCCTCCCACCAATGATTACGTTTCAGTGCGAGATGGCCGCACCCACAAAACTCCCACCCACCGCACCACCCCCACCCCATCCTTCCACCTTTTCGGCAACGATTAATTTTCGACGTATGTTGGCCACACGTGGGTTTTCTCCAGGTACTCCGGCTTCCTCCTACTTCCCCAAAATATGCACGTCAGGTTAATAGAAAACTAAATTGTCCATATGTGTGAATGCGAGCATGAATGTTTACATGTCTATATAGAAACACGCACAGCTGGGATAGGCTGCAGCAGGTTAACAGGATCTTGGACCCACCGCAACCCTAACCTTTTCAAGCCATATAGAAAATGGAGAGATGGATGACTGTCCACCCAAGAAAAGGATCTCAGAATGGGAGCCACCAAAATTGAAACATGCTACCCTCTTGTGTGTCAGTAATATCGCTTTCAGAAAGGCTCTTACTTGACAGATATGATTGAATATTGTCAGAGGTCTAAACCGGAAGTCAAACTTTTTTTTTGCAGCAGCAGCTGCTGAAGAGGAAAATGTACTCTTCATGGTTTTATAAACAAGCACAGTTCTCTATTTCTTTTCATTTACGGGAAGTGTTGGCGATGTGACCATCAGGAGGACCCACATTGTCACAAAGACGGTAAAACAACATTGAGGGATTTCAGGCCTTTGGCAGTTCACAGAACGGATTGTGCCCTTATCATGGAAAATGTAAGTTGTTACTCGATTGTTCTGTTAATTGCGGTCTCGTTCGGTCTTTTTCAGCTGTCTTAGATAAGTACAGAGTGCACAATATGTGGTAAGCAAAAGTGAGATTCCATTCATTTACAAAGTAGCTACCCAAGTTTGGGTACTTGACACAGAGCACATTCACACCTGAAATTTCAGCGTGATGCAAGTTGAGAAACATGTTTTGTTTTTACTTTGTTTTCACACCTCCCCAGTACATGCCAGTCCTTTACATGCTGTTGGTTATATTGCACTTGACTGCCATCTCTTTAGCGTTGGTTAAAAACTTAGAAGTGTATGTTTGCCTCAGATGGACATGGTCAGGGAAAGAAAACAGATATTGTTCCCATGCTACAGTTATTTTTCATGAAGAAAACAATAATAGTGAAGTAATGTTAAATACACAGCATAATCTAATGCAACCATTAAAAAAACATAGATGTGGCAAAATACAGTGTAGAAAAGGGATCAAGTGTTAATGTTAAGTTTCAGTGATATTTGTCATTTTGTTTTGTACACAAAAACTCCCCCTGAAACAAGCAATTCCAGTAGTGTGTTTTTAGGTAATTTAAATCTGCTTGGATCCATTGAGCAAGCAACTGTCAAAGTGCATCTCATGTGGGTGCATTTTGAGGAAGTCTATTTAGCAGAAAAAGGAAGTCAAGTACTGTACGGTAATAACCTACATCCTGCAAAGAACTTAAGCACAACATAACTTTAAGCAAATTCTGCTTTAAAAAAAAGAGACTTTAAATTAGGTATAATCCACATTCCTAACCATCAGGATTGACCTAAGTAGCCAAACTAGTTACCAAGATTTATAGGTCATGCACTATTCCAGAACCTAAATCAATGATTCTCAAACATTTTATACCAAGTATCACTTAAAATATATATTTTGCTCTCTAAGTACCACCATAATGGCCGACATTAAAATACAGTTGTATAGTACTTTGAAGTATTCATCAAACATTAGGCAGAGGTTTTATTCCTAAGTGTATTTAATATTTTTGTTAGCCACTGCAAACATTATACATGGATTGAACTATGTATAAAACTATGCCTACAGAGCTGCTGTTACGGTTTGTCCATATTTTGTTAGGAAGATCACTGAATGCAAACTCGTTACCCCCGTAACACTGATTATTCCTGATATTTTCAAAAATTTGGGTCACTTAACTGCTCAAACAGGTTGAAAGTTAGCAAAAACAGTTCATAAATAATTCTAATGTACTGTGTCTTTAACAATATGCTTATTGCTGACGCACGTCATTCAGCCGGTAGGCTTCAGTGTTGTAGTCAGGGTTGGGAGGGTTACTTTTAATATGTATTCATATGTATGTAACCTCTATTATTTGCGAGGGAAAGGTACAGGGCCGGCCCGCAAATCACAAAATCTGTGAATAATTGATGTCCACTGATATGCATATCTAAAACTAGAGAGAGATAGATAGATAGATTTATTTAATGCTTGATTGAAGGTCAAGCGAAACAATTGGTTAGTTGCATGAGATAGGCTGTTTATGAACCGTCCAGGAACTGTACACCTAAGACAGACAGACACTTTATTCATCCCATGAGGGGAAAGTAGATTTGCTTCTTATTGTTGTTATGAAGACTGAAATGGGCAAAAGAGGATGAAAAAGGACAAATAAAGTCTGTGAAGGCAACATTTGCTGCCGGTAACGGTAGCCCCTACTCACCGCCTCCATCTCACCACACACACGCAACGTAATTATGATACAATGATGACGTTACGTGAGATCAACCCCGAAAAAACACTTTCATCCAAGTTTGGCCATTTTCATTGTTCAAGTGGTGTTTAAAGCTGTGGGTGGTTTGTGATGGGAGGGGAACACTTGATTTACATTATAGTTTCAGCGGCTACCAGCTGAAGCTCAGCCAGAATTAGCAGTCTTTACGACAGCTTACTTTTTCTTGGTAAATGTTATTTAAAATAAATCAGTCCTTCAGCGAGCCTGTTTCAAACAGTGAGTATGAGTCAGTCACCGCTTCCTGCTTTCAAACTGACAGCGTCTGAGGGACACAGCATAGAAAGTGCCCCCGCCTTCCATTTGCTTGCAATGGCTGCGCAAGTGGAGTCAGGCGGCCCATATGAGCTACTTTATAGACGAATTGTGACAATTCGGACTCAATCAGGCCGGTGGCGTATTTCTATCTGCGTGGAAATTGTAATCCTACCAAATAATCCCTATTTTAATAGAAGTACCTGTAATATCATCACGACTTTTTTTTTTGTAACTGTAACAGAATACAGTTACACTTTTTTGTATTCTGAATATGTAACGCGGGTATATGTATTCCGTTACTCCCCAAGGCTAGTTGTGGTGCTCACACATGCGCATTGGAAGCTAGGAAACAAGTCAGACATTAGCCGAAAGCTAACAATTTGAGGCTAAACCAGATCACTGCAAGCCATAAAAGATTAATATCAGAACATATCAGAAAAGGCGAAGCGAGACGTGAAGCTTCATCGCCAGATTATTATGGACAGTAATGCTAACGAAAAATTTCTTCATTATAGAATAACAATCGCCGTAGCACTTTACGGCACCTGTGTCTTTACAGTCATAATGTTTGTCGGAATAGCTGGCTCGTTGAAGCGTGAGTGATATTTTAAATCATTTGTTTGTATTTGTTTCTAAGTCTGTCTTTCAAAATATGCCTCCACGAAAATGGCCAGTGGCACTAAAAGTTTGGGGAACGCTGCCTTTATTTGAAATGAAAATGTGTGCGTGTGTGCTGCTGTGCGTACATTGTTGTAATATCATTGGGGAGAGTGTGTAAAAATGTGTTGATTTTTCAATGTTCATTATTATTACAAAATAGTATTCATTTCATTGATGTGCAAAAATATATGTTCTGTCACATCAACCTAAATATTTTCATGTAATTGTAGGTGAACTAATTGATAATTGTATTACATACACTGATTAAAAAAAGTATTGAATTTACTCAATTTTATTATGTCAAGTGGTTGCATGTAATAAATGCACTCCATCCAGAGATGGGAAATTCAGGACCACAAAGTAAAAACCCTGCCGCAGTTTGTCTTGAGCCACAGGTGCTTCTAATCAATTGAGCTCGTTTACCTGCCGGTTGTCACTTCTGTCGACTGAAAATGACATCACAACTGCTCAGGGCTCAGGTAACGACCAATTACGGCTCAGCTTCAGAAAACTGGTCAGCCGTGATTGGTCGTTAGCCAGTGGCGTAGCCGGACTGTATTCCACATGGGTTTTGAGGTCAAAAGCGTGAGGACATTGCACCCGCAAATAGAGGACTCGTATCACCCCAACACAATGCAGTGACACAGTCTGACGTTACAGTGCATGCTCTGAGGGTCAACCTCGTCAACATTAAATTAAAAAAAATGTTTGACCACAAGAGGGCCCATAGGTATACAAAACCCACCAACCCTATGTCATCTACGCTACTGTCGTTACCTGAGCCCTGAGCAACTGTGATGTCATTTTCAGTCAACAGAAGTGACAAAATGGCTGCCCCCTGAGATGGCAAATAACGGGTGGATTTTCCTGCTAACTCATATTCCACAAATGCAATATTAATCAGAGTGCCTTGTTTCAACAAGTGGGCCTGCATAGAACATATTCTTGAAAAAAAAATGTCTGGGTCTTCCCCTTTAAGTCAGTAATCATCGCCTCTGTGGCAGCGAATAAGCTACATTTCTGACAAGTATCGTTCTCACGAAGGGATGACGAGAAAAGACAGAGAAGCTAACCTAAGACTGACATGTAATCATGAGACACCGGATTTAAGTGTTTGGGTGATCGAGTACACTTTTCACAGAAGTCTTGTTGGTAACCCGGTAAAGCGGAACATATCCAGATTTGCACAGCAAAATAGAAGGCAAATGAATACATGTCTGGACTCTGGAGAGAAAATCTAGTTGTGCTGTCAGACAAACGGAGCGGTCATTGAAGAACAACGGACAATGAGGAACACTCCGCCACCCCAAACACCCCCCACCCGCCCGCAATGAAGAATCGTCCCACCAATTGCTGGCGCAGGGCAGCTTTCTATACTGTATAAGCAGCGTGCATTCACAATCAGACAAGTTGCTTGAAGGGGCACAAAGAGTTATATTCCCAGCAGTCAGACAAGCGGAGCGGTCATTGAAGACACACTATGAGTGTCGAGGAACGGAATGCTCAGCTCTGGTAAACACCTGGTTGTACAGTCTATCAGAAAAAAAAGCGAATGGATTACATTCTAACTACATGAGTAAAAAAAAAAAAAAAAGGCAACAGGAACACTATTCATAACACTTACTTCCATCATTGTTCATAATTCATTATTATCAGAAACATTTTGGGAAAAAAGTAAACATTGGATTGTATAAGTATGTAAGTGAAATGTGCCTTTGGATATTTTTATTTTTTTACATTTGCTTAACAGGGCTGTGTGCATTTGGTGTCGACAGAAGAAAAATACAATCCAGTTGTGGCAGCATTTACTGTTATATGTATTCATTTTGAATGAAACATTTGTACATACATGTAACATTGAGCTTTTTTTATCATTGAAGGCCACACATGAGGAAGAAGCTCAGTGTAACAACCCAAAATTCCTTGGTAAGGCCGGGTGGGTTAAAAAGGCCCCTTGCAGACTGCTGGCAAGCTATAAAGACAGCTACATCCATGTGGACAAGACTGCTATTGTGGTATATGAAAATGAGGTACAGTATATTGTCATTCCGAGCAATGGGCTTCATTTAACAATAGGTTTCAAGAGTGAAATAGTGTGTGTATGTGTGTATATATATATATATATATATATATATATATATATATATATATATATATATATATATATATCGTGTTATCGTGACAGGCCAACTAATAAATAATTACGTTTAGGCACCCCTGCGATCGTTACGCTTTTTCTGTTACACACTGACCCCAGTGAATCGTGAATGGTTGTTCGCCTTTGTGTGCCCTGCGATTGGCTGTTAACCAGTTCAGGGTGTACCCTGCCTTCTGCCCGAAGACAACTGGGATAGGCTCCAGCACACCCTCGACCCTTGTGAGGAGGAAGCAGTCCAGGTAATAGATGGTCCCCACTATCCCTGAGGAATAGTGAGGAGGCCGGCCCGCAAATAGCAAAAATCTGTGTAATATTGACGCCAATGTTTTTTTGGCAGGATTTGATTGAGAGGCACTTCTCAGTGCTGGCGCTGTCAATGTTGCATTGATGGCTGAGAGGGAGGATGCCAGTGCCCGGGTACACCTCCCTCCCAGCCATCGATGCAGGGAATCCGGCTACATTGCCCGTCACCAGAACCAGAAAGTCCACCTTCCCGCACTGAATTAAAGCATGCTGGCAAGTGTGTGGCTTTATCTATCGTTACAATATACCTACCCTGTATATTGTGTTTTACTTCAATACTTAACCATATTTATAATTTCATATGTACCTTTGGGTGAAATACCGAAAGCTCGTGGCCAAAGTGGAACAAACAGTATACACCGCCTCAGGTACATTCAAGTGATTCATTTGATCCCAGTTATTCTCTTTGTCCTTCACATCCTCTTCCAATTGGCATTTTTGCAATGATCTGGTCAAACTTTGAACACATCGTGCAAAGTGTGGTGGGCCATAGTGTTCTTGAAAACAACTGCACAAGGAGCCAAGATAAATAAACACTAATACTGTATTTCAATGTATCTTCATTCTTTGTATTAGTGTTTAACTTTGTTCCTTGTGCAATCACAGTTCGGTGATCGAGTTTGTAGTTGTATCATCGGATTTGCGGCGGGATGTTTTGAACAGTCGGGTGAAGAGAGGGGCAGAGTTGTCAATTGATCACCACCTGGTGATGTGTTGGCTCTGTTGCTGGGGGAAGATGCCGGTCCGACCCGGCTGACCCAAACGTACTGTGAGTATGGGGTACCGAGCACCCTAATACAGGCTGTTCGGTCCCTGTACCACCGATGTCAGAGTTTGGCTTGCATTGCCGGCAGTAAGTTGGATTTGTTCCAGTGAGGGTTGGACTACGCCAAGGCTGCCCTTTGTCATAGATTCTGTTCATAACTTTTATCAACAGAATTTCTAAGCGCAGCCGATGCGTTGAGGGTGTCCGGTTTGGTGGCCTCAGTATTGCACCTCTACTTTTTGCAGATGATGTTGTACTGTTGACTTCTTCAAGCCGTGATCTCCATCTCTCACTTAAGTGGTTCACAGCTGAGTGTGAAGCTGTTGGGATGAAAATCAGCATCTCCAAATCTGAGACCATGGTCCCCAAAAGGGTGGAGTGCCCTCTCCAGGTTGGGGATGAAATTTTGCCCCAAGTGGAGGAATTCAAGTATCTTGGGGTCTTGTTCACAAGTGCGGGCAAGATGTAACGGGAGATCAACAGGCAGATCAGTGCAGTGTCTAATGTGATGCGGACTCTGTATCGGTCTGTCGTGTTTGAAGAAGAAGCAGAGCCGAAATACGAAGCTCTCGATTTTCGATCTACGTTTCTACCCTCATCTATAGTCACGAGCTGTGGGTTATGAAAGAACAAGATTCCGGATACAAGAGGCCGAAATGGGTTACCTCTGCATGGTGTCCGGCCGCTACCTTAGAGATAGGGTGAGAAGCTTGGTAATCCGGGAGGGACTCAGAGTCTGGCTGCTGCTCCTCCACATTGAGAGGAGCCAGATGAGGTGACTCAGGCATCTGATTAAGATGCCACATGGATGCCTTCCTGGTGAGGTGTTCTGGGCATGTTCCCCTGGCAGGAGGCTTCGAGGACGACCCAGGACACGCTGGAGAGACAATGTCTCCTGGCTGGCCTGGGAACGCTTTGGGATCCCTGCGGAAGAGCTGGAAGATGTGGCTGGGGAGATGGAAGTCTGGGCTTCCCTGTTGAAGCTGCCTCCGAAACCCAACCTCGGATAAGTGGCAGATAAAGAATAGATGGATGGATGGATGGATTGATGAATATCTATTAGCACAAGCACAAACACACACAAAAGTACCAAAAATGAGTACTGTTGAGAACCGGTATCAACTCCCAGGGACCAGAAATCGGTAACTCCCTGGTTCTAATGTGAAAGATACCCAAGAGTCGCAGGGGTGCTGGAGCCTATCCCAGCTATCTTCGGGCAGTAGGCGGGGGTACACCTTGAACAGCCAATTGCAGGACACACATAGACAAACAACCTTTTACAGTTACAATCACGCCTATGGACAAGTTCAAGCATTCACTTAACCTACCATTAATCTTTTTAGAATGTGGGAGGAAACCGGAGTACCCGTAGAAAAAAACACTCAGGCAGGAGAACATGCAAACTCCACAGAGGAAGGCCAGAGCCTGGATTCGAACCCTGGACCCCTGTACTGTGAGGCTGATGTGCTAACCAGTCGATGTAAAGTTGCATGTTCAACCGGAAGTCCGCTTCCTCGACCAAACTATGAACTAATTTGGCCTTAAATAACAAGTAATTTATCACTACAACACATTTATTAGTTTATTTACTAAACGTTTGGGAACCTTTGGTCCTCCGTATATGACCCTAAATATAGTAAAAATAGTATACCCAGCAAATGAACATAGGGGAATAGTGTGGCAGCTGTCACAGTGTATAATTGTAGTTGTAGTTTGATTGGACCAAGTACTATTTAGCAGACAGTAAATAAGAGACATATAGATTCAGCACGGGAGTCCGGATATAATCGGAAGTCAGTTCACGTGTGTACCACAGGTCTTGTGTTTGATGTCTGATCTAAGTTTTTTAAAGTGAATATGGACATATCAATACAGTGGGAAAATAGGTTCCTCCATGCCCTCTGAATTGTATTATATTATGTACTATAGGCTTTGTCTGATATTGATTAATTAATAGTACATACAGCGCTTTGTGTTACAGGACCTCAAGAACTGCATTGAAAGTCTTGACCTAGAAAACTATGATAAATGTCATGAATTAAAAGGTCTATTCATGAGGAAACACAGACTGATTCTTATTCGATCTCCAAAGTGTGGAAATAAGGTAAGCAGAAAGAATTTTTTTTGTGAAATGGCAATTCATATACAACAATACCAATGTGTTGAGTGCTGATTGAGTGACAGGCCAGAGGGATTCAAAATCAGTCTAACTCGGCTGGGACCGGCCGGGTCCGAGTTAGATTGATTTTGAATGGCAGACCTCATTAATTAAGGGGAGCACATGAAATGCGTAGCGGTTGGAGCTTTGCTCCATATTTTTGATGCTACTGTACTCTCTTCATGCAGCTGCTGCTCCTAGTCACTAGTCTTGAATGGCACCCTTTGCGACAACTGCCATCAAGTGTTGCCATATACAACATTCACACTACATGTACACACACTGGAGTATGTTGACATTGACAGCCGTATTGGATGTGGCAAAGTAAAGAAATTTGTGAAAATGCCTCACTTACTCCTTGGAGATGCATCATCAAGACAGAACTCATTGGATTATTACTGAGCCACTGCTTTTGATTGTATTATGTCATTGTAATTCAATTTTACAAATATAGTTTGCCAATATTATGGCTACATGGCCACATCCAATATGCCGGACGCGCTGACACATTGCTCCCAACAGGTCACCTGGCTAAAGGCAGTGTCTGCAGCAGAAATAAAATAAAAAGGAAAAAAAGGAAAAGAAAATTGATCTTTATTTGAGATGTCCAAATGGTTTGTGGATCCCGTGGGTTTCTTTTATGAAACGGGTTCAAATTTCTCTTAATCAACAAAGATGGCTGATCACGATGAATTGTATTTTATTTTGTTCCTCAAAACACTTTGACCTCCAGCAAACCTAGCTTCATAATGTGTAAAAGGAATATCTTATAAACATTTCACTGAATAACTTCACACAATCAGTGCCATTCACGTTGCGTTACGAGAAGTTATGTCAAATAACTATATGAACGACCCTTGTGAGGATAAGCGGTACAGATAATGGATGGAACTATATGAACGTAGTAATGAATAAAGATAGATAAATAAAATATATTTTCATCATCTTGTAAATTATGTTTTGCCATCCACGTCTTGTGTGTCCATGTGGGTCGCCATGTTCAGTGAAGTTGAGGTAGATATTTTGTCTCTGACTTCACAACTTGGGCCTCCCAGTTTGAGTGGCGTTCCAGTGCACTTTTCCCGGTCTGGGGTCTGAAAACTCAGGCTTCCCACTGAATGCAGCATTAGTTGCTGACTCCGATGTAAAATGTACGTTCTCATCAATCAGAGTTTCAATCCTACATATTTTCTCTGAAAAAGAAGTTAGAAGTTTGAGATCTAA
The DNA here is from genome assembly GCF_054856515.1 of Filicampus tigris. Classification (NCBI taxonomy): domain Eukaryota; kingdom Metazoa; phylum Chordata; class Actinopteri; order Syngnathiformes; family Syngnathidae; genus Filicampus; species Filicampus tigris. The sequence goes on from NC_141219.1 coordinate 30,261,247, forward strand.
ATTCTTAAAATTTCCCATTGCCCTAAAAGCAAAGGAAATTCATTATAAAATTCTTAATGTTTTTAAGGAATCACTTTAATTTGGACCACAACTACTGTTTATTTTGTGACGAAGACATTGAAACAACTGAACACCGATTTTACGACTGCAAATTTGTTAATGCCTTCTGGGAAGATTTGAACAACTGGTTTTGCCCAATCTTTCTATTCTGTCAAAAGAAAATGTTTTGTATGCTGTTTCTGTCAAGATGACCTAGTCATTAACACGCTCGTCGATTGGCTGGCAACCAATTCAGGGTGTACCCCGCCTACTGCCCAACGACAGCTGGGATCGGCTCCAGCACTCCCCGCGACCCTTCTGAGGATAAGTAGTGAGGGTAATGGATGGATGAATGGTTTCATTAAACTCAGCTTTTTTATATTATACACAGGTCCATAATATTAAATTCCAAGTACAGACTGCGGAGGAAAAGGCGGCTTGGATTCAAGCCCTAAGTGATGGGATCAACCGAGCAAAGAACAAAGTGTTGGATGAGGTATTGTAAAATTACAATAAAATATGTTTTCCTTTAAATCAGGGGTCTCAGACTCAACTTATCTGGGAGTCGCTGGATATAGAGTCCGGATGTGTCAGGGCCGCATCAAGTATTCCACAAAAAAGGGGTTCAAGTATTCAAAAAAAATACAACGAATTTAATCTTCTCAATCTTTATTAATAACAGTCCGGAACATTAACTGTTCTTCAGAACGTAGTTTCGTGACCCGGTCCTTTGTCTCATCATGTCGAGTTGAGTAATGATGTCTGATTTATTGAGCACCGCAACTTTCTCTGTGCTTTGAAGACATGACCCTGTGCTAAACAAAACAACAACAACAGCAATTTCCTGTTTTTCTTTAAATTAGCTGTTCTCGTCACCAACCTTTCTCTTCATGGCAAGTTTTCAAAAAGACTGGAACTGGGTGACCGGATATCTTTTCCCTCCACTTGGCATCACTTCATTAATATGTTTTGCCGAAAGCTGTCATGAGCCTGAGCTATGGTAGCCCATAAGTGATAAAAACATAACAAAAAACAAAACAAAACAAAAACATACACAAAATGCACAGGGCAGCGACACAACAGAAAGGTGGGGGCCACACTAACATTAAACTTTGATGTCAAAGAGAGTGCCGCCAAATATCATCGGACCGTGAGTTTGAGACCCCTGCTATAAATGAATACCCCAATAAAAAATAGTGTACTTTACCTATCTGCATCCATACACTGGGAAAGCTATTTACAGACCGTATTTTTTTCCACAGGTTAAGATGGGTGACAGCAGTAATTTACAGCATTTAACTCGAACAAGACCCAAAGGGAACCGTAACCGGCGCCCACCAACCAGGATTCACATGAAAGAGGTTTATCTAATTGAGTGTGCATGCATGAGAAAAATCCATGTGTTCATCACTGGGCACATGGCGAGAGTCATGCATATGAGCCATTCTACCGAATTGGTTGAAATTGCTAATTTTCATTTCAAATTATAAGTTTTTATGTTAAAAAAACCTGTCCCAACTTTTCATGTCACTACCGAAACGCAAAGATTATTTGTCTGTAGGCAGGGCTTGGTTTTAGCAACATCCCCAGAAATTTCACCAGTAAGAGACATTACCCTTCATGTTCATCACCGGCCACATGGCGAGTAATTAGTTGGCAGCATTATTATGTGTAGTTAGTTGCCCTCCAAAGTCTGAAAATCAGCATGTGGTTTTAAGGACCTTCACTACCGAACACCTCATTTCGGCAATAAAATGAGCTCTTTTGATTTTAATGCTAAATGTACTGCTTTCTATCTCTGTACACATGCTCAAAACTGTCAAAAACAGTCACTACCGAAACATACTGATAGGTTTTGGTAGTGACAATATGATGTTTCTTTTTGAATAAAGTAAGTTTTAAATAATATAATACATAGATGCATATGTCATACATAGATCTTTCTGATTTTAACAATATTCTATTTCATATTTTATCTTAATTTGAAGGGAAAAACACCAAAATGCCAAAAAGCCTAGCAGAGACAGAGTACAGGCGAAGGGTTACAATGACCCAGTGAAATCCAAAGAATATTTAATAAAGGAAAGAGAAAGAAATAAGAGATAGGAGGAAGAAGGAAAGCTGAAGTCTACCAATGAAGTATCCAGCAGAGAGCAAAGGAACGTCAGAAGAGCATGGAGGAAAAGACAAGACCACCGGATGTCTCTCAAAAAACAGAGAGAGAGGGAACATACATACAGGGAAATGTATGTTACAAAAATGTTTGTCATTCCAATTAAATTTTCATTTGGAAGGTGAAACCACAGTTTTTCAGTGATGAAGAGCCCTGTGATGGACAGGTGACCGGTCCAGCGTGTACCCTGCTTTTGCCCTAAGTCAGCTGCGATCAACTCCAACCCCCCGCAACCCTGCGTACAGCACAAAGCAGTAGAAAATGGAAAAAATAATGTTTCATTAGTTATAATACGGCGGACAACTGGTTAGCACGTCCGCCTCACAGTTCAGAGGTCCTGGGTTCGATCCCGGCTCCGGCCTTCCTGTGTGGAGTTTGCATCTTCTCCCCGTGCCTGCGTGGGTTTTCTCCGGGTACTCCGGTTTCTTCTCACATTCCAAAAACATGCATGGTAAGTAGATTGGACTCTCTAAATTGCCCATAGGTGTGATTGTGAGTGCAGATGTTTGTTTCTGTGTGCCCTGCGATTGGCTGGCAACCAATTCAGGGTGTACCCTGCCTACTGCCCGTAGACAGCTGGGATAGGCTCCAGCACGCCCCGCGACCCTTGTGAGGACAAGCGGTATCGATAATGGATGGATAGTTATAATACACGTTAAAAGTTAAAATATAGCAAAACTAGTTAAGTGATTACAATGCTACCCTCACATAAAGTATTACTGCAACAGCAGAAACAATATGGTCACATCTGAAATTTTGCAGTCACTACGGAAAAAACTGATGTTTTAACAAAAATAAAAAGTATTGAATTATCAACCAACAATTTTTGATAATGATTGTTTAAGGGTATGTTTGTTTTAATTAATGATGACTTTTGAAGTCAATATGATCAACTTTCTACATTTTACAATGAAAAATAGCATATACATTTTGATTTATTTTGGAAAAACTAATATTAAATTCTGTTAAAAATTCATTTAGATTGATTTTGATGTCAAAACCATGTATATTAATTTATAAAAAAAATACTCTGTAGAGGGGGGAATGGAAAAAAATATGAATTGGCTAGTAGAATTATTTTTATTCTTCTGTAATTGTGTGTTTCGGTAGTGACACATTTTAGGGACAGGCAGACAAGATATTTGGGAGAAGCTAGAAAATACTATTTGAAAATTGAATGTACTTTTACTATATTTGTGCCTCTTAGAAATGGTGCAACATGAATACAATAAAGGTTTGTCTGTAATAAAATACAAATTTCACACATTTTACAACTCTGAATTTGAACCAATTCAGTAGAATGGCCCATATATACTGTATATGCATATACTGAATGGGTTGCCAGCCAATCGCAGGGACACACACACAAGACAAACAACCATTCACACTCACAACCATACCTAAGGACAATTTAGAGCATTCAATTAACCTACCATGCATATTTTTGGAATGTGGGAGGAAACCGGAGTACCCGGAGAAAAACCACGCAGACACGGGGAGAACATGCATACACCACACAGGAAGGCCGGGGCCTGATTCGAACCCACGACCTCTGCACTGTGAGGCAGACGTGCTAACCAGTCAATCACCGTGTCGCCTCGTGCAAAGGTCATCCGTATCTAATTTTATAGGGTTTTATTTTATTTCATTGTATGGCTTTCTTTGCTACTAGTCTAGTTAGTTTTCTTATGAAGTATTCCTCCCAATTCCCAAGTAGATTTCGAGAATAAATGTTCACCTCATAAAACTGCATTGTGTACTGTGTGTGTGCTTAAAAGTTATTAACCTCTAAGCTTAAAAAACAGTCAAAAACTCTTTAAATGTATCAGCCTTCTAACTAATGATTGATTTTTAGAGGTTTTTCGTCTGATTAACCCTTTTAAATTTAATAAAGAAAACAATGTGGTGCCTCTAGTGGCAGCGGAGTGTACCGCAAGCAGTACAATTCTGCAGCTGTTAATTAATTAAATAATTATTACCCCATTGTCTCAACACAGTAAAGCAGGTCGATGTGGTATAAATCCAAGAGTGTACGTCAAGATTTAAGCATTTCTATTGAGGCAGTCCAAGGGTATAGCATTGCAGAGCACTTGAAACTGAATTGAGGATGAGGTCCAGTGTTGTTATGCAATGATGAGATGATTATATATTTTTTTAGGATGCAGAATTGCATTTCTGTGCATGCAATCACTGTCGTCGGGTGTTGATGCTATAATGCACTACATTATCTGATTTGATTTACTAAATTACTTTATGTACATAATATTCCTTTTCCTTTTAGGTAGCAGACTTGTCATCTGAAGGCGTGATGCGCTTGGATCTTGACCTTTTAGATGCTGCAGTGACAAATAGGACATATGATGCCAATATTGATGACACTGGCATGGCTCTAGAAACTAACACATCTGTGCTTCAGTGCAAATCCACTAAGGATGCAGAGAATCCACATGCAGAGGCCCAGACTGAGTTCAAGGTTGGTTTCTACAAAAATGACAACATACAGTCCATTGACATGCAATGAAATAGGCAAGCTTGCATGTTACTAACATTTATAATAAAATCTAAAATAATATACGTTTATATCATATAAATATATTTGTCTTATGACTTCAAGGTCCTGCCGCTACCCATGGAAAGACAAGAAAAGGCTGCTTGGAAAAACACAAGTCCATCACCGTCTCCCCATCCCCCAAGCAGCTCCTCAAGTGAGCTTGCAGGAACTTCTCAACAGCACAACCACCCTCCAGCCCCACCGACCAAAGACAAGAAACCTTCCTTCGTTCCTTCTGAAACAAACCAGGTGGTCAAACGTACACCAGACAGCAATGAGGACAAGCAACAAGAACACAAAAATGATAAAGCAAAAATACCTCAGAAAAAATATGAAACTCTTCCCTGTGTCGATGGTGACACAACTACATGCACTGAAGGATTTGTTTCAGAAAAGGCAAAAATTGATCCACAAATGCCTGGTTCAGATGCAACGATACCTGCGGAAAGAGAGACCCTCATTGCTCCAGTAACCCCCCAGAAAAAACATTCTCCATCATCTAAATTTAACATCCACCCTACAGAAGAAGACACAAGTAGATCTCAAGAGGGCCATGCTTCATGGCTTAAAAGATCAGTTCCTTACCCTTCCCTCTCTCATGATGTTTTGCTGAACGACCCCACCAATGACAGCCAAAAGATTTTGCCAATACCACAAGAAAACACAATAAATAGTGATTGTGTAGATTGGTGTCAGCATTTAAATGCCAAGAGCGAAGTGTCTGAACATGAAAACACATTTACAATGTCTACAACTGCGGCTAGCAGGAATGATAATTGTACAGATGTGCTGAATATTAGTAGCAATGGTAATTTAATGCAGACAGTAGGCAGTGCTACAACCAAAGTTGTATCAAAGGTATCACTGTGTCGACACTCCGAGGCCATGCCTCTGTCAACCAAGATTAGATCTGTCTCCTTTGAAGAGCTACTGTCTGACTCATCACATATTATTTCTTTGCAGTGCGATTCCCAGGCTTTCATGAGAAATGAGGTTGACTTGATCAGACTTGAAAATGAGTTGACACTGGAAATGGACGAGACCAACAAGCTAATGAGCAGTGTGTGCCAATCCCATATGGGAGGAGATGAAGCATGCATGCCAGGGGACCTGTTGACAAAGGCAATGGAGAAATTACATAAGGCAGATCATGTCCTCAAAGAGATCAAAGAATTGAAACATACAAATAATCTGAGAAAAAGAAATAGCTGGTGAATGTCGGTCAAACATTTCACAATTTGAAACCCACATTGAAATGTACCCATCACAGTTTAGCCTCCTTACTACCACTTCTGCACAAGCTATCTAATCTAATCAAGAGATGCAGGATACTGTAATTGGATCACATAGTATTATTTAATGTAATCCAAATCACAGAAGTCAGCAAGAAATTAATTCATCCCAAGAGAAAGATCCAGAAAAGCAAGCCCAGCAGTGCTCGAAAGAATGTGCAGTCAATGTTATACCTTCCATGATAATAGCGGTATTCTTTTTTTTAACACAACACAAAGGGGCAGTATCTCAAAAAAAGGGAGCGTACCCCACTCATTTTTATAAACCTTTTGTATATTTTCAAAGTACAATGCAGAACAAATGACACTTTGCCACAATATGAAGTAGTCAGTGTACAGCTTGTAACATAACATATTAAATTGAATGTCCCCTCAAAATAAATCAACACTCAGCTATTAATGTTGAAACCACAGGCAAAAAACGCGAGCAAACCATGTTTTCTCCTCCTTCCTTGAATATTCCCCAAAATGGCACATTTCATCAATTCCATAGGTCTATGTGATTTAGTGGTGTAATGGAAATTTTGAGATTTTATGTGTACTGTATGACTTCTTTCAGTCATGTTCCCTGTCCCTTATGCCTCTGTGAATTGTGAGGAAGTAAAACTTCAATGGAAATGGCTCCCAAATGAACTGGCCTGAATCTGGCAGCATTTAGTAAAGTGTAAACATTAGCACAAATTACAGGAATAGGAAGAAGATTCACTTCCGTGTTTACACCTTGGCCAGTATTTTGTGTTTTTCCTGTGCCATTTATTGTCTTTGTCCATTTGTCTGTTTACTGTGCTATTTAAGTTTTCTGACCCCTTTCATGTGGGGTGGTAAGAGCTGCGTTTGAGATCCCGTCTTTGCTAAATATGTCACCCCTTTGCAAAGATAACTCTGTAAATTGTTCTTTTGTGTTTAGATATGTATTTAGGTATTCACTGTATGAGAGTAGGAGTCCCCCCCCACCAATAATTGTGGGTGTACCTTGCCTCTTGCCCAAGATCAGCCTTTTAGAGTCCAGATTACGCTGTCAAAATGGACAGGTAGATATTTAAAAAAATATTCATGTATAACTTTGAGTTAGTTTCCATATGTATTAGAAAAGAGCGAAGTGTCTCATTTAAACGTTGAATATGTCAGTCCTCCTCGGTTATGTTAGTATTTTTTGATGCAGTCCCTCGTGTCTCATTGTCCCGTTACTCATATATTGTTTTTATTAAAAGATTTGAACTTTGATTAAATCATATCAATGCACTTTATTAATTATGTCAGCGAAACTAAGGATTAATATTAGGATTGCCCTTGAACTCCCAAAAAATCTTGTTTCCAATTTTTAAAAAACAAAACAAAAAAAAGATTAATTATGGCGGCTATATTTTGAATACATGTGTTCATTTTGGTATTGCTTGAATAAACAACTAGAAGCTGTATGTTGCAAATCTGAAATGGTGTTATAATTCTAATTCTAAATACAAGAGGTGTAATAAACTCCATCATTGTCAGTCTCATTTGTTTTGTGCCCCCTCCACTATTCCTTTTACAATCCCCTGGGGAAAAAGCGTTATGAAAACTGAATATCACGATTATCATGACCAAAATTTTCACGATTATTGGGTAAGGGTTATATTATTGAATGCTCTAAAAGAATGTATAGAAAGCGATGATTTGATGCCAACGATGAAACAGGGTGTTATTACGTTGTTCCCCAAACCTGGGAAAGATAAAAGAATTATAGACAATCTCAGATCCTTAACTTTATTGAATGGCGACTACAAATTGCTGACACATATTTTTGCTAATCGGTTAAAAAACAATATTGGACAGACAGTAAGTGAAAGACAATCTGGATTCATTAGGGACAGATCCATACATCATAATATTAGATTGGGTCTTGGTTTTATCGATTATGGATCATTGATTGAAGATAATGGCTTTATTTTATTTTTAGATTTTTACAAAGCCTTTGACTCTGTAGAGCATACTATTATAATGAAGTCTCTTGAATATTATGGATTTGGTAAAAGATTTGTTAAGGTAATCAATATGATACATAAGGATATTAATAGTTCCGTTTCTCTTCCTTCAGGTACAACAAGGAGATTTTAGGTTAAAAGGGGGATAAGGCAGGGATGTCCTTGTTCCCCCTTATTATTTATTTTGGTTGCAGAGCTGTTAGCTATTTTTCTGAAGAATAGCCCTGAAATTGAGCCTTTGAATGTATTGGGTAATCATTTGACAATAACTTAATTAGCTGACGATACAACAATATTTCTGAAGAAATCACAACAGATCTCTTTGGTAACTACAAAAAACGGTTTGTTTTCTAAAGTATCAGGATTATAGTTAAATTTGAAAAAATGTGAGTTGATGTCAATACATGATCATCGTCCAATGAATCTGTATGCGATTCCAGTAAAAGATGAGGTGAAATATTTAGGGGTGATTATAGCCAAACATTACAAAATCAGAGAAAAACTGAATGTTGCTCCAGTTGTAGATAAATGCAAAGCCATACTTAATTCTTGGTTCCAAAGAGATATGTATATTTTTGGTCGTATTTTGATTACCAAAATGGAGGTACTCTCCAGATTTATATACCCAGCTTTCTCTTTATTCATTTCGGATCATTGGATCAAATCAATAAATCTAACAAATTTCAATTTTATTTGGAAAAACAAACATTATTATATAAGAAAAGGGGATGAGGTTAAATCATTTGAAGAAGGGGGTCTCCCGGCTTGCCTGGGAACGCCTTGGGATCCCTTCGGAAGAGCTGGAAGATGTTGCTGGGGAGAGGGAAGCCTGGGCTTCCCTGCTGAAGCTGCTGCCTCCGCGACCCGACTTCGGATAAGCGGGAGATAATGGATGGATGGATGGATGGACTAAATGTAATTGATTACGAAGCAATGAATGGTATGATAAAACTTAAGTGGTTGCAACAATTGAAGAAAGGTAATATGGATAACCTTTGGTTCTATATTCCCTCGAAAATATTTGAGAAATGTGGTGGTATTGATTTTTTGTTCAAGTGTGATTTTTGTATTTCTAAGCTACCAGTTAAATTGTCTTAAGTTTCATCAGCAGGTCCTTTTGTATTGGAAATTGATATATAATCATAATTTTACTCCACATTCTGTTCCTATCTGGAACAATAGATATGTTCTAATGAGAAGAAAATCCTTGTTTTATCGTGATTGGGTGGAGAAGGGTATTTGGTCGATTCTTCATATATTGGACAAATCAGGAGAACTTCTTTCTTATGAGGCTTTGGTTGCTAAATTTGATTTAAGATGTACTAAAAAACAATATGCTGTAGTTATTCGAGCAATACCACAAGCTATGGTGAAACGAATCCTGATTTATGATTGAGGAATACCAATGATGCCATCACTTGTTATAGATGAGAAGATTTTTACAATTGGATGGCTGAGAAGGACCAGGACTTTATTCAACTGGAGTTAACAAAAACCTATGCGTTTGCATTGATGTACTGTAATCACGTCAGGCAATAGTTGTATTCGTGTTTGGTGATAATGCACCGGACTTTAAAAAAACAAAAAAAACACTCAAATATTTAAAACCATTATCATAACCATTATAATCATGGTTATAATAACGGTGATGAATACTAACAACAATAATCGCAGTAGACACTATGCCTACATATATCCATCCATCCATCCATCCATCCATCCATCCATCCATCCATCCATTATCTCCCGCTTATCCGAAGTCGGGTCGCGGAGGCAGCAGCTTCAGCAGGGAAGCCCAGACTTCCCTCTCCCCAGCAACATCCTCCAGCTCTTCCGGAAGGATCCCAAGGTGTTCCCAGGCAAGCCAGGAGACATAATCTCTCCAGCGTGTTCTGGGTCCTTTCCTCAGGGTCTCCTGCCGGTGGGACATGCCCGGAACACCTCACCAGAGGATCTGATGATCCTAATCAGATGCCCGAGCCACCTCAATTGGCTCCTCTCAACGCGGAGGAGCAGCGGCTCGACTCTGAGTCCCTCCCGGAACTTCTCACCTTATCTCTAAGGGAGAAACCCTGCGAAGGAAACCCATTTCGGCCGCTTATATCCGAGATCTTGTTCATATATCAACATTTGTTATTTTGGAGGACATAACACACTGCCGTCACGCGCCAGGTGTATTTTTGTTTTCACGCATTACGAAGTGCTGCACAGTTTAGTGTATGTTGTTCAGTTTATGATTCTGTTTTATCAATCAATCAATAAAACTTTATTTGTTCAGCGCTTTTCATACATTATGATGCAACTCAAAGTGCTTCATATTGTTAAAAAAAAAATCAACCCCCCACCTCCTCTGAAACACACCCACCCACAAGGACTCAAGTAGACAAGCACACAAATATAAAAAGATAAAAGGTAAAAAATTAAAATAAAAAGGATTAGATGAGTAAAAAGAGCAAGAATGGGTGCAGAGCATCTTCAGAGCATCTTGTGGGGAAAAAACACTATCCCATGGAGCCCGCTGTACCGGGACCAAAATGCAGACCACAGCCGCAGGCCGCCAGCACTGAGCCTCCAGTACAGCACGTACAGCAACCGGAGACCAGGGAGGCGGGACGACGACCATCGCCCACCACAGCACCACACCACCACACCACACCATCCAGGAAAAGAGGGCTCCTTCCGAGGATATACCGGAAAATAAATGCCTATTCCAAGAATGCAGTATAAAAGACCTATAACTCTATCGACTATTTTTTTATTATAAATTAAAAAAAAGACTTTTTAAAATAAGGTCCCTGATAGTGTAATGGTACACATGCCTGAGTTGTGTGCAGGCAGCGTGGGATCGATTCCCGCTCAGTGAAAGTGTCTATGTGTGCCCTGTAACTGGCTGGCGACCAGTTCGGGGTGTAGTCTGCCTTCGCCCATTGACGGCTGGGATAGGCTCCAGCAACTCCCCGCGACCCTGTATAGGATAAGCGGTTCGGAAGATGACATGATGACTTAAAATAAATTGTAGTAAAAGACTGAAATTACTAAAAATGTGTATAAGTAAGTAAATAACTATTAACAGTTTAAGAAGTTAGTAAAAATGGATAAATATTTAGTTAAAAGCTACATTAAAAAGGTGGGTCATGAGCTTGTGTCTTGTTTTGACATAGAAAAATGGGTGCTGAGACTGGGTAATAAAGAATGTTTCCAATTCGAAAGGTGGCGGTAATGTATCTACTCTCATACCATCAGAAACGAAGAAGATTTCGCGCAGGCGCTTTGGCCAATTGTGGCGGAGTACAAATACAATAACAGAGCTATGTCTTCTTTTAGCACCACCCAACAGTCATTTGATGGAAGTGGAACTGGAGGTTATTAACTTATTTTGTTTTATTTTTTATTTTTTGACGAAGCCTTTCAGTCAGCCAGGCTTAGACTTAGCCACTTCGATATTAAGCTCAGCAATGTTTCCGTTGCCACATATGTTTCTGTTTGTTCCTTGTTGTTTTTCTTACGTAGTTTGCTTATTCTATCTTTCCTCCAGGAAATAAGAAGACGTGTCCATTTCACGGCTGTAAACGCGTGTACACTGATGTGAGCGCTTTGGAGAGTCATGTGAGGGACCATGCAATCCCAACTCAGTCTCTTCCTGGTAAGCGATTCCATCATGATGATAGATTCGTCAGGACTTAACTTCAAATTCAAGGTGTATATGATTTACGCACGCATGCGTTTAAATAAAACATTAGGATATTGGTTGCAAAAGCAGTGTATGTATGTATGCAGTGTATGTATAATTTGCAAACGCAATTGGTGTAAAGCGTCCATTTGCAACTGTGTGTGTGTGTGTTCTGTATCTCTTTTGGTCATTGACTATTAAGCAAATTAGAAAAATAATTCATTGTTTGATTTTCGTTTTAAAATAGTAAACACCGAGGGAAAGGTCTAATAAGAGTTTGATTTGAGTTTGCGATAAACGACTCATTGTTTCATTTTCGTTTTAAAATAGAAACACTATCTGGAGCAAGAAAGGAAAAGTCCAATAAGAGTTCGATTTTTTTTTCTGTTTTTATCAGACAAATCGAAATCGTGTACTGTATTTGTTTTTGAATTTCCGAAAGTTGTCACCGGCAGCATTTCTCATAGTGACCAGGAGATAGCGACAGCGTGGAGTCTGAAGACGATATCTTTTTTCTTCAATGATCCATCAACATTCTCAATTTCACAAACACTAACTATACACGTGGAGAAAATTATTGATACCCCAATGAAAGAAAAAAAATAATAGTAAAAGAGAGAAAAAATAATGTTAAAATAAATTTTAAAAAATGAAAATGAAAATCTGTGAAAATCAGACATTGGTTTTGCATTGTGGCTCATTTAATAAAAAATAAAGACATAAAATAAACTCATGAAACAGGCCTAGACAAAAATGATGGTAGCCTTAACTTGATATTTAGTAGCAAAACCTTTTGAGACAATTACTGCAATCAAACAATTGCTGTAACTTTTAGTGATACTTGTGCACCTCTGACCAGCTGTTTTGAAAACTGCTCCAATTGTCCTATGTTTGAAGGTTGCTTTCTCCAGATGAGATGTTTCAGCTCTTTCCTCAGATGTTTAAAAGGATTTAGATCAGGGCGGCTCATCGAAGGCCACTTTAGCGTAATGTAATGTTTTGCTATCAGCCATTCTTGGGTGTTTTTAGCTGTGTGTTTTGGGTAATTATCTTGTTGCAAGACCCATGAGGTGACTGAGAACAAGCTTTCTGACACTGGACAGCATATGTCTCTGTAGAACCTTGATAGTCTTGAGATTTCATTGTACTATGCACCAGAGGAATGCCTCAGCAGGGGAAGGTGCTCGAACTTGAAAAGGGGGCACATGGAACTTTTTTTGTGTGTAGAAACACACAATTGTGCCCACAAATTAAAGGGAAAAAAATCCCATGTAATGTTTGCGAGCTCTGTTGATGTCAGTGCATCTATTCCCTGGATCTTTTTTTTTTCCAAGGTAACACAGTTGAGAAAATCCTGGGAGGAAAGTCAAGGTGGCGGAGTGAGTGGTTGTGCTTTCCGCAGGAGCTGAAGGAATATAAATTTACAGTCCTAATCTTGACATGAGAAATATCAACCAACAAGGTAAATACGGAATAGAACCCGACCACTAAAAACAAGTTTTTGGGGCCAAAGAAAATGTTGCCAAATCACTTCGAAAGAGCTTCAAAGTTAAGCTAAATGGCAAAGGCTAACTCTAAAAAAAATAGCATGATCGATCACGACTACGAACTGTCAGCTATGGAAGAGGAACTAAACGATGACATGACAGACGTGACGGCGGGAAGACAGTAAATGATCACACACCAACGCCGAGTCCGAATCCCAAGAAATTAAAGACGAGCACCGTGAAAGAAAATGAAATGGAGGTGAGCAACATTGTGTAGTCTCTACAAACTGGCGGTCATTAGTGCAATTGTGCAGTCCTGCACCTGAGCTCGTATCGTGCAATACCCAATATTCCCCACTACTGTAATACCGTGCAATACTCAACATTCCCCACTACTGTTAGTCTAGTTTTATTTTTATCCAATGCTGTTCCTTACATTTCACTACAGCACTGCAGCACTGTCACTTAGAGTATTTTTTCCTCTGTACTATGTACAGGCCGAAATGAGTGTTCCTCATATTTTTTATGTAGATGTAGGTTGGTGTGTATACACATGTGTATATACACATGTTACTGCGTATATCTACATAGGTTTGATTCTAAATGTTTGCCGTCAATGTTATACATTAATGGCCACATTATGCCGCCGCCCCTGTGTGACCTATATCTTTGCTACTGTAACAATGAAAATTTCCCCACTGTGGGATCAATAAAGGCATTCTTATTCTTATTCTTATTCTTATTAGCAATGCTAAAATTTTTGAAGCTGTTCAAGAACTACTCTTGAAATTCAACATGATGGATAAGCGTTTCAAAGCCTTTGAATCCCGCATTGAGGCCAATGCAAAGGCAGTGAAAGAGAATAAGGAAGATATTGGAAAAATGCAGGAGCAAATCGAGGATTTGAAAAATGAAAACCGCTCCCTCAAAGAAATGTGCCTTGAAAATGGAAGATACAAAAGAAGGTGGGATCTCAGACTCATGGGTTTGAAAGAGAGTGAAAATGAAGACACTAAAGAAATGGTGGTTGGCATTCTCAAGTGAGTGATTCCGGTGGCAGTTGATAAACTCAGGGAAATGGTCGATACAAAGAAACGATGCTGCACAAAACAAGATGCAGAGACCAGTCATCATACAGTTTGCAACACGGACGGCCCGAAACGAATTCTGGAAGAAGTCCAAGGAGGCAAGAGTCTGTAAAGAAATGAACATTCACTTCAAGGACAGAGAAGCCAGACTGAAGCTGTGGCCAAAAGTAGAGGAAGCTAGACATAATGGGAAAAAAGCTTTCCTGAAAGAAAGATATGCGATCATTGACGGACGAAGAATTGACCCTTAACAAAACATCAGGTAAAACATTGTGTTTTACTCTGAGGGGGAGTGGGAAAAAACGAAAAAAAAAACCAAACCATCACCTGGAAAATTAAAAAAAAAAAAAAAAAAAAAAAAGATGCTACACAAAACAAGATGTAGAGATTAATCATCATACAGATCGCAACGTGAACTGATTGAAATTAAATCTGGAGGAAGGGCAAGGAGAAAAGAGTGTAGAAAGAAATGGACTTTCACTTCAAGGAGGACAGAGAAACCCGACTAAATTATGGTCAAAATTAGAGGAAGCTCGACAAAAAAAAGCTTTCCTGAAAGAAGGGTATGCAATCATTGATGGACGAAAAATTGACCCTTAACAAAACATCAGTCAGAGGAGAGAAAAGGGAGGAGCTGGTTCACTGCCCGTAGGGAAAAAAAAAAAAAAGAGATGCTCAAATCGACTCAAACAGGTTTTGGCTAAATTAGTTGAAGAGTATCAATCTGCTTTTATTAAAGGCCGAAATTTTCATAACAATGTTAGATTAATACTAGACATGCTGGACTATCAATCTTACTTTGAAACTGAAGTTTTTGTTTTGTTCATCGACTTCTTTAAAGCATTTGATTCTATAGAACATACATTTTTAATTAATACATTAGAGAAATGTTGGATTTGCTGCTAGATTCTGTGAAGTCATCAAAATGTTTTTATAATGACATAGTTATCTACATCTCTAAACCCAGGAATGACCCCTAAAATAAAAATTCATAGAGGCATTAGACAAGGCTGTCCGATATCACCAAAAGTTTTCATTCTGTGTACCCAAATATTATCATATTTGATCGTTAATCACTCAGAAATTAATGGGATTAAATTTGGGGATTATGAATTTCGAATAAATCAATTTGCGGATGATACGGTTTTATTTTTAAAAGACAAATTAACAATTGAAAAGGCGTTATAAGTGATCTCCGTTTTCTCCAAAGCATCTGGTTTAAATTTGAATTTGAACAAATGTGAAATTCTCTCATTGTCACATTGTGATGAAGTCCCAATCATGTCTATTCCTGTTAAAAAGGAAGTAAAATACTTGGGTTTAAATATATTAAGAAAATAATAAATTGAGGGAAAATAAAAATTATAATGACAAGTTTAAAGTTATGGAAAAGACACTAAATCATTGGCTATCTAGAGAACTCTCCATTTTTGGGCGAAACATTTTATCCAAGGGTGAAGGTATTTCAAATCTGGTCTATCCATGTCAGTCTCTATTTATTACTCCCCAAAGCATTAAGAAAGCCAACTCGATTATATATAACTTTATTTGGAGAAACAAAACACACTATGTAAGAAAGTCACAACTAGTCAAAAATGTAAAAAAAAAAAAAAAGGTTTAAATACAGTAATCAATGATAGGAATGTTTAGAATAAATTGGATTAAAGCCTTTCTATCGCAAAATGATTCCATATGGTTCCATATCCCTAAAAGTATATTTAAAGTGGCAGGATTAGACTTTTTGTTGAAATGTGATTATGAAATCACAAAACTGCCCATAAAAGTATCTGACTTTCATAAGCAAGTGTTACACTACTGGAAAATGGCATTTACCCACAACTTTAGTCCACATGGTTCCACCTTATGGAACAACAGAACAATAAAAAGAAATCAACAAACTATTCAAACAAAGGTGGTATGACACGGGAATATTTGTAGCTGACCTTATGGATAACTCTGGAATCAATTATGCCACTTGACTCTTTTAATGATAAGTATGGAATACAATGTTCTTATAGAGAATACAGAAATATATGTCGGGCTATTCCAGCCCCCTTAGCGCAACAAATTAATAACACACTTTAATACTCAGACGTGAAGATACCTTTACCAGAAATTCGAATTGGCCATTATAAAATTGGAGATAAAAAATGCAATAAAGTAATTCAAATGAGATTCAAATAAATCTTCTTTTTTGATCTAGTAAAAGCTACAAACATAAGAACTAGTGAAACAAATTTAAGAATTTCAAATAAACATGTTAAATTTATGAAGTGGCTTTCATCCAAAAGCTAAAGAGCTGCAATTCAAGATTATCCATCATTACTATCCAGCTGCTGAGACTTTACGCAAGAGATTTGGATTTGATGTGGAGCCATGTGTTTTTTTGTCATACAAACAATGAGACTATTGAAAATCTTTTTCACTCATGTCCAGTAATCAAACTATTTTGGAAATTATTTTATTCAAAGATGAATCCCCACCCCCCATTGGCAAATTTGATAAATATAATAATTATACTAGGTAAGTACTAGAGCTGGGCCGGACCGGTCGGACCCTCTGTCCCGGCCGGATGCCCATTTTTGGGCCTGGGGAGGGGGTCGACTGACAATTTTTAAAAAAATGTCTGGACTCAGCATGGCTGAGTGGATTTTAGTCCGGCCCACTAATCGGCTCTCATGCGTGTGACGTGCTCGCGAAGCGGCAAAATTGAATCTCAGCCTACTCGGTGAAAGGCTTCTTTTTAGGCTTCTTTCTACTCCCGCGTCAGCGCGAGCGACAACTGCTGTTATAGGGATTGTGGTATTGCCCCCCCGTCCCCTCTGCCCCAGTTGCAGGTGGGTAGCGCGGGTTACGCGGGTCACGCGGGTCACGTCTCTTACACAAACAACTGCCACATTGATTCACATGACTGACGCATTGTGCTGTTGGTGACAGGTCTGCAACACATGCCACGCACCATAAGGATTTGTTGCTGCTCTGATCGGTCCATTATATCACATTTTGCGATGACATACAGTTTCCCACACGTAGAGGATGACCCACGCAGCTCGTTGCTGCTGCAAAGCAACTAGTTTAGCAGCGTTGTGTGTGGAAAGAATTTACTCACCCACGTTGCCCCTCACCTTCCAGATTGTTTTCGCAATAAAATTAAATGCATCGTCTAGTCATCTCGGTCCCTTTATGGTTGTAGCAGGCACGATATCCATTGTGGTCGCTGTCTTTTTGAAGCGACGCCCCCCAACTTGTTTCAAAACAACTTGTGTCCACGGGTATATATATTATTATTATTATTTTATTTTTTTTAATATATTTAAGCTGCGCGCAGCACTGTCTCAAGGATGACGGTAGCACATCAAGGTGGAGTTCATGCACTTCTCTGGCGTCTTCCCTATTTCAGGAAATACGCCATAGCAAACCAGCTATGTATAGTGGTTTGCTGGAATGCTTTTATTTTGAAGGCCGGGAAGGAGGGGAAGTGTGGAAAATAAATAAGTGACTTGACTACGACTTCTGGCTGGCTGTTGGGCCCAAATAATTATAGAATATGACAAATCCAGCCCGGAGCTCGCAATGCAAGTAAGCACACGCACGTTGGGTTTAGTACTACTGGCGCATTTGAAGCGTGTCCACAGCGGGTTCAAATTGTAAATTAGCCAGCTGATGATCTTTAGAAAGCCTCTGCCGTTAGAGCATTTCTTCCGCGGCGACGTCAATCATGGATGCTTTTTTTTGTTGGTTTTTTTTTGGGGTCGGAGGGCGGAATTGTTCCAATAAGTCTTTTTTTGTGCCTGTTTGTACTTACCTTTGCAGGAAAAACATTTCATTGCTCCAGTGTTGGCTGCAGCTGCTCCTTCCCAAACATGCAGAAATTGATGGAACATATGAGACGTCATCATAAACCCAACATATTTTTCTTGTAAGTTTTTCTTTTCTTTTTTGAAAGTTCAATCCTCCACTTCTTTTCCTTTAGACTTTTGTTGCTTGCCAGCAAGGATTAAAGCGGTCGAAGTGTGAGTGTTGCAACGGTTCATCTGGAAATAGTGTTTTGCAACACCCCTGCCTGCAAGTGTATAGTCACTCTGGTGTGTGCTACTCAATATCCGTATACAGCAGAGTGAAAATTAAATTTCCCTCTGGGAACTAAAACTGGTTTTGTAAATCACATCTATTTTGAAAGTACTTACAGGGTTCCTACTATGTGTATTGGTACTTAATTTTTGAGGTATATTGTCGCTTTGTTCATAGGTGTGAAAATTGTCGCACTAAATTGCGATCGTACCGTGGCCTCCTGACTCACCTTCACACCTGTTCCAAAGTTCCACGTGGGAAAATGAAGTCAACAGAACAGGCGCCCCTTCAACCAGTTGGTGTGACAAACCCAAACGTGACCCCCCTGCCTGCTAATGTGAACCCGCCTCAGATGGACGTTGTGTCCACACCGCACCTAGTGATCCCGGAGCACGAGAGTTCTTAAATGTGACTCTTGTTTCACACTGTTTTTGAACCAGGGGACCTCTGGGGGTTTGCAGCGGTCTGGGAGAACAACCAAGGTGAACTTCTTATCCCACTAATGCAAGCAAACGTAGTACAAGTCTTGCCTTTTGTTGATATGTGCAAGCATAACATGTAATAAATCCACGCGTCAATGGCAAACAGTGTCAGAATGTGGGAACTGCGAGTGACTAGAAACAATACTTTTTGTTTTGTTTTCTAGTATAACGAATGTTTACTTTTGCATTGATTTACCTTTGTGATATGTATGGCATTAGCACATCTTTGAAAAGAGTGGGCAAAATTCAGCCACATGGGCATCGGCACAAGAAAACATACAATGTCATGTTACACTGTGTGTGTCAATGTGACATTTAAAGTATCAAAATTCACCGGGCCAGTAACAATAATGCAGAATTGTTTTCAACAGCGTAATACACAGCTTCAGAAAACAAGTGAGCCGTGATTGGTTGTTACCTGAGCCTTGAGCAACTGTGATGACATTTTCAGTTGATAGCAAGTGGCAAAATGGCCAACCCGAGATTTTGCTGCTTAAATCATATTCCACAAACACAATATTAATAAGAATGCCGTGTTTAGACTAGTGGGGGTGCATATTATTGTTAAATGTTTTGGATTGACTTCCACTTTAAGCGAAGAATCCTATCAAGTTTTTAGATACATAAGTAGGACCGTGTGACAACGCACTCATTTTCATGTCGTAGTGACTAAATGCAAGAGACGTCTGAGTTTTGTGCTTGCTAACAAGGGCGATTCCATTTTGTACCAAATTATGTGTATCTTGGGGCCAGTTGCTCAAAATTAGACTGAGTGGATTTTAGTTATCGGATTGGATAAAATCTTGAAAATGGGTAGTTCCAAAGGAAAAGAAGGATTCTGAATTGGATTGGATCATGTAATCCAATCCTAGACCTGGATCACTTTGAGCCCCAAACCAGGATTATTCTGATCCCAACAAGGGGTAGAATTTCAAGGTGGATTCCTTGAAGAAAATGTTGCTAAACTTTAAAATTGGTGTGTATAGTTTTATTTATATTTTGCACTTGATTTGTTCAACTCTTACAGTGAAGTAGATAAAGTCCACATAGGCTACCAATTAAAAAGCTTTTAGTTAAGTAAAAACAATCTTGTCCCCATGAAATGAACCCCAAACAGTTTTCACTGCATATTTGTTTCAAAGAAACATTCTTTTAACTGTTGAACATTTAGCCATTTTTTTTTAAATGTCAATATCCACAATGTATTTGTTTATGTATTGTGGCTCAGGTCAGATTTCATAAAAGAAATCATAAATAGAAATGGATGTTTGTTCTTTTTGTTTTGTCTTAAAATAAAAATAAACACAAGTGACCCCATGTTGGCTCTTTAACCTGTTGTTCTCTACACTGCTGGTAACCCGCATTGTGATGTTGTCCCATTTAGAGCACTGGTACTTTGGATGTGGTGATCTTGAAAACGGTGTATCTGGATTAGAGTGATCCAATCCAATGTTGCTTTGAAAAAGTAAGACTGATGACCTGATCCTGGATAGCAAAAAATGGGATTTCTAAATCAGGATCATTTTGAACCAGATTACATTTATTTTGGCCCTTGGGGATCAAATTTGGCAGGTGGCTGGAGATGAGGTCAAAAGGCAAACCTCACTTGAGGCTGATGTCCAAACTTTAATACTTAAGACACGTTTACAAAAATTGACAAAAAAGTAACTTTTATTAGATATTTGAATGAGCTGATAGAAGCACTCGACTACTGTCACAGAAAGATCTGTTAAGTTTCATATGCATGTACTGTACGTGATTGGACAATGATCAGTCTTATTCCATAATAATATTAAGGAAAAACAATCTCACATGCCAAACCCAATTTGATCATCACAATGTTAGACATCACATGCAACATGAAGTGTATTTAAACAAATGTGGATAAATTATTGTCAAGAAATAATGTATGAAAAGAGAGATATGGGGGACGGGCACTGTCTGATCAACCTGTAACAACATGTTGAGATTTGCTTCACTAACTTGGTCCATCAATCAAAAGAATTTCAACTGTATTTAGTATCGTTTCCTTACAAATCCAAAAACCTGACTTGGAAATTCTTTGTAATTTATAAAGCAGACAATATGCCATCAACAGGAACAGGTGCATACAAAAATGATGATGGACAGGCAGTCCCCCAGATGAGACTTGGTTGGTTTGTTTTTCTTACATTTGCACAATGCCGTTTTCTTTTAATAAAATCTTTTCTGATCAATTGCGTACGTCTTTCCCGCTGGAAGCTTCCGGAAGAATAAACTGTTTCCTCTGCTCATGTTGCCCTGGATTAAAAAAAACAAAAACAAAAAATGAAAATTGTTAGCTGTGGTTCAAATTTAGGAAACACTTTCAAACTGAAAACAAATGTAGATTTGAAGTATCAATTGCAATTAGGGATGCTCCGATCTAGGCCAATTTCCATGAAAAATTACGTGATCAGAATATTCGATCAAAGCCTTTTATTGCCGATCAAACCGTCCGATCACCCGCAGCTCATGCTCTGCTGCCGCGAGACGAAATGGCAACAAAGTTGATTTGTTTAATATGCGACGACGTCCCTCCGTCCAAAAGCATAACTCGGGCCGCCCTGCACGCAACCGCGCCCCCCCTCGCAAGCTACATTGACTCCAATTGAAATGCGCCGCCAGAAAGGCTCTCTGACGCAGCCGCGCCTCCGCTGCGAGCAGAGGGGAGGGACGCAACCCGGCTGTAGGCTGCCAAGCATGAGCTGCGGGTGCTCGGATGTTTTGATCGGCAATAAAAGGCTTTGATCGAATATTCCGGCCACCGCAGTTGGTGTGAACATAGCATTGTCTGCTGTGTGTGTGGGGTTTGCGTCTTGTAATACTGTATATGCCATGAAAAGGTACCTCACGCGGGGAGCATGCCCAAAAGTTTCAACACAACCAATTTAATCCGAAATTTGAAGAACAAGCAATTGGGAGACTATGGTGAGTTTATGAGGCTCACTGCATTGAATAAAGTCAAGGCGGACGCAGTGCAGTGTAAGTGGCATCATTGCCACAGGGAGATTAAAAGATTAAAGGCCCTGATAGACCAAACCGACGTCGGAGGTTGTGAAGCGTCGTGGCGTCTTTAAGCGCCGACTGATTGGTGTAGTGACCACCGTCGTAACCCGTCTGTAAACGTCTTGGGGACCTTTACGTATGTTGAATCAGCGTCGCCAGTTGTGACATTTGGTCACTCTGATTGGCTGTTAGCTAGCAAATTAGCGAGCGGAACACCAACGGGAAGTGACAAATGCGGAAAAACAGTGAGCACTCCTCCGCTGCCTTCTTTACTTTACAAGTACAAGAGCGAGGGTTGACAATGTAAGTATTTTCACAATACCGTGTCAAGAATGGTTGACTTCGCGTTGGAGTTCATCGTGAGCGAAGAATATAGCTGAATGCATTGCTTAAATTTTTATAATTCGCCCCCGGCCAACAGCTTTCCGGTTGAAGTTTTCTAACCTTGAGAAATGGTGACTACCGCCGCTGATGATATGGAAGGGTATTACATCCTATGCATGCGCAGAAGATACTTTAATGGTCAGCGTCGCTGTCTGTCGTTGCGGTGTGATTTGCCAGCGTGACGTGCCGACAGCCGGCCGGACGCCACAGGAGGTAAGCGTCTGTCACTGTTGTAACTTGTAGTGACTTTTTTCTCGTTGACAAATGCACAAGCTAGTTTGTCTATGCACAAGACATTAAAGTTCCTGAGTCATTTCAATTTAGGAACTCATTGAATAGTTTATTGTGAAGTGAAGCCTGCATGTGACTATTTTATCTACTTTGATTATATTCTGAACCATGCAATGTTTATGCGGCATGTTATTTATTTGACTTTTTGCATAATTAAGTCTTTTGAGACTGCTGATTATTTTGATCTGTTAAAAACGGTGTTACTAAATTTAAAGGGACGGTTGGGATGGCCATGTTTTCACTAACAAGTTCATTTTAAACATTTTTTGATCAGGAAAATGAAAAGAGTTGTCATTTTCTATTTTATCAATAAATTTGGGAGAAATTAGGAAATAAGTGACTCCATGAATAACGCCTCTTGTTAAAGAGGAGAAGGGCCGCGCCCCCTACCATTCTATCCTTGTTCGGTCGGAGTCACTGGAGGAAGCGATTACAAACCCCCCATATTTGAGAGTGTACTATACTCGAAAAATTACAGTAATGTATGCTCGAAAAATTACAGTAATGTATGCATATGGGGACTTGTATAGGTTCCCCATTTGAAAGTACACCATAGCACGCTGATGGTCTTACGCCTCGTTTCCACGACACAGTAGTTAATCTCACTGACAGCTTTCCATTGTTAAACTGAGCTACTAGGAGATACATACCGTCAACCTCGGGCTGTGCTGACTCTTACAAAAGTTGTAATTTGCCCATACATTTCTGTATATAATCTTACACAGTATTTATCGCTCAGCAGGAGAGGTGGAGGAAATGGAACGGACATTTCTATGTAGAATCTTACAATGTTTATCGCTCAGCGCAGGGAGCTTTGCTCGGGAAAGTCGGCCGAAGTTTGCAGTCGGAATCGCTAACGGACGCTCCGGATTAGAGCCGAAATGGGCAAGACGAGATCGGTCTAACAAAAAATGAGTAAAATTTTTTTTTTTCCCGTTACAAAAATTATTATACGACGTACACAATTTGAAATGATCAAAAAACATAGAATACGGGGAAAACGTTGACAGGTATGGAGATACGAGATACAACTTGTAGAAGAGGGATCATCCGGAATTCCAAGCAGGTCAACCATCATCAATGAAATCGTGTTTAGAGACAAGAAAGGAGCTGACCTCTCTGCTTAGATGTGTCCAGCAGTGCACCCAGGTCGGATATACTGATGCATAGGGGGGAAGCCCTCCGGTGAGCCTGGGAGGAAGAGGAAAACAGTGCGAGTGACAATAAGACCGAAAAACTAAATCCCTCCTACTAACTCACCCGCAGTTATTGACAGCCATGAGGTTTGACACCAAAACAAAAGGGTACGTGAGCATGCTGGCAAAGAACTGGAAAAAAAAACCAAACAGACAAAACCCATTATGTTGAGGTAAATTTAACAAAGGCAGCAGGTAATGTGAATAAAATCTAGAAATATGTAGGCATACAAAGGGCTTACCCCTGTCACAGCCTGAGAGCAGTTCTTGATTTCTCCTGTGTGGCTCATCTTAAGAGAGAAAAATCAACTTTAAAGTCCCACACAACAAGAACTCCAGTAAAAAAAAAAAAATCGGTCACAAGAAAATCAATTTTTTGTTTATTGACACCAGACAGACGTGTAAAAAAAACAAGACGACCAAATTTTTACCGAATCATCAATAGCATAAGTGTTGATGAAGTGAGCCAGCAGGTTACAAATCCACAGAGCGAAGACATCTCCAAGGAGACGAGGGATCAATCCACTAGGCGAAAAAGGACAAGAATTTAAGGTTGTAATAGGTGGGTGTAGCGCTGTGGAATTAATCAAAATTCAATTATGATTTCGATTATTACACTCCACGATTACAAAATTGGTATAATCGTAAAAAAACGATTGTTAATACTGATTTTGAGTTGTTTTGAGGCATGCGCACACGAGTTACTCCGCCGCGCCGCCCTCTCCAAGCTAGCTAGCTGGCAAGACAGCCAGCCCGCACCCCACAAGTCACACTGCACACGCGCCTACTCAACATTTTAACAGAGTAACAGACCTAAAAATGGCACTAGACCCACCACAGGAACAACCTGTAAACAAGCAAGGTAAGTCGAAATCGCATATTTGGTTATATTTTGGGTTTGCCGTGGAAGACGGCGAGCAAAGACGTATAAAGTGCAAGTTGTCTCTGCATCCAAACCCCATCAAGCAACATCGAAGAGACGCAAAAAGATAACAGAATCTATTGCCCGGACAAGGCTTCCAAATGTTTAGGGCACAGACTCCACTACGCAATCAGCATGAGGGATTTATTTCAAATAACATATCTTATGCAAATATACACTACTATTACTAGCACAAAAATAGAAACCATGCGAAACATTATTACTGTGACTTAAGTTAAATTTCTTGTGTAGTCTATAATATGAAGCCCAATTTTTTGTGTTCATTTTTTTTTCAAATTGCTTCAAATGCATTTTTCAAACATATTATTGGTCATTATACTGTAATACAGTTTATATATGGCCTAATGTAATTTAGAAGTATTGTATAGATTACGTACTAGTTTACATTCAGTAACAGTCAACATTTAAATTAGTTTGAACCAATCAGCATATTAAATTTATAATGTATCAGAAGCAAATTACTTTAACTTTGTTTATTATGTGTCAATATTACTTTAAAAACAAAACAAAAAAGGCTCCAGACAAAGGTCAAAATGTATAGATGAATAGCATGTCTGTTATTCTTTCAAAATTGGCATTTTTCTCCAAGCAGTTTACTACTTTGGCAATTTATAAGTGCATAGAAAGTTAACTCGTTTGTTTATACAAGGAAACCATACTTTAATTTATACATTTGCACTTTCATTTAAAAAATAAATAAATAAATGAATAATTTAATAAATGTTGTTGGGTCCAAAACAAACTTAAACTATAGCGTTTTCAATGAATTTTGTCTAAATATTTTTTGACATGTTTAAACCTGTTCTTGTTTTGTTGCAAAAAATAAATAATAGTTTGAATAATCGTGATTTAAATTATTACCAAAATAATCATGCTTAATATTCTTTTCATAATCGAGCAGCCCTAGGTGGGTGTTTGGGGAGGCGGGGTGGACATACAGTGCTAAACATAAAGTCCCCTTCAAAAGTATTGGAATGGCAAGGTCAATTCATTTCTTTTTGTTGTATACTGAAGACATTCGGGTTTCTGATCAAAAGATGAATTCATTAATCATTCAAAGGTTCAGATTTATGGTATTTACACCTAACAACCCACGATGGAGCACCTTTTGATTGTTTATTCACCTGCTTTTCAAGTGAGCAAAAGTATTGAAACATCCATCCATCAATTTTCGTACGTCGATCTGGGGTCAGATCAAAGCGGCAGTATTGGAATAGACATTATTAGATTCAAGTGAATAACATTTCATATTTGGTGGCAATAATAGCATGAATCCGTTTACATTCTTCATTTGAAATAGCTTTGCAGGCCTTTACTGCAGCCTCTTTCAGTTCTTGTTTGTTTCAGGGGGTGGCTCCCTTCAGTTTCATCAGCAAGCTCTGAGAAACCTGACAATGATCTGGATTATATGAATCAGGTGTTTTGGAAGAGGGAAACATCTAAAACAGGCTGGATAGGGGCTCTCGAGGACCGGACTTAGGCACCTCTGCTCTAATGGGTTAAGGTCCGGTGCTTGACTTTGCCAGTCTAAAGCCCTTTTCACACTGCACTCGCTCAGTGTGAAGGAGGTGCGCTGCAACACAAAATTACCGGTTTCCAGTGTGCCCATATTTGGAAGTGCTGACGTAGCAGCGTACCAGGAAGTAAAAACTGAGATTTTCAGACTTTGCTCATTTGAAGGAGGAGGACACAAGCAGCAGATAAAACTGAACGGCTGGGCGGCAACTTGGATCATGCGGCAGTTTAAACATGCCGTTACTTGTCAATAAATCCGCCAAAATTAAAGTAAATCACTCCGCCATCTTTTCTCCAATTGGAGGTGAGTGTCTGACGTAACGGCGCCGCCACTCTCAAACAGAACATTTTCCTATTTGGAATGCCTTGCCGCCACTGTGGCAGAAGTCCTGCTGCGCCGCGCTCCATTCCGTGGACCCCGCCCCTCACCAAAAACCAATGATGTCAGTAGCCGGGTTTACAAGGAGCCGTGTATTCCGATTAGAATGTATCTTAATGACCAAATGGAATGAAAATGCTCCATACAAACACCTCAATCGGAATAAAAAGGCAGAATCTGAAATGGAATTTTTTTTATTGGAATTTTATTCGGATCCACAATAAATGCGCAGTGACGTCATCATATACGACTTTAAAATGGCAGTGTCTTACCAGAGCTTATCTGCTACGGGAGAACTTGTTTTATTAGGGCCCGAGCAGCGACCGCTGCAAGGTCCCTATTGTTTCAGTAGAAATTATTTTTCTATTTTACCCGCGTTTGATCGCATTTTTGACCCCCTAAACATGCCCGAAAACTCACCAAACTCACCAAACTTTACGTCTGTTTGACTTAGGCCTACGAAAATTGGCAGGCACGTGTAGCACCCCGAGATGTACAAAAAAAGTCTATTGCTGTCATAGTCTAAAGTGTACAGGAAGTGAGTTATGACTTTTTGAATGTCCAATTTTGGACCATTTTTGCACGTTTACAGGGTGCATACTTTTGCACCCATGTCATGGAGGATTCATCGAATTGACTTCACACTTCGGATCTACCATCTTAAGACGTGGTGAAACAACTGGGAACATTTTTTTGAGTTTTCGATAAACTATCTGAAGAGGGCGGGGCATCAAATTTGGCGTAATTTTGTTCCTTCGCCATAATGGAGAAAAACCTTAACTCCCCTGCACATGCTCAAAAAAATCCCAAACTTCACCTGTATGTAAAGAGTCGCGACCTGAAGACATCTATATGATAATATTCCATTATACATATAGCGCCACCTAGTGGCGAAAAAATTGATATTTTTTACATTTCTATTTACGGCACGGAGCCCATTGAACGAATCCGTCTGAAAATTTGTCAGAAAAGCCTCAAGACGTTGGTCTTGCTCTACGCCAAATATTGTGACATTTCGGCGAAGCGCGTGGCCTTGACGGTGGTGCAAATTCTGATTATTCAACATGACCATAAATACAGTTTTAAATTGACTCAGATCATCCAATCTTTTCAACATTTTTCATATTTGATGATGGCCAAGGGCTGATGACATCCACGAACATATTTTTCATCGTAGTGGTAGCGCCACCGAGGGGCTGAAGAAAATACATGTTTTTTTCATTGATGTTTTTATCCTAGCGGGTTAACCGGGTCCACCTCATCTTTGCTCGGAAGAGTGTTTAGAACTTCCTAATAATAAAACACAAAATTTGTGATATTTTGTGAAAAGCTGTTGCCATGGCAACACGCAGTTCACCAAAAAAAAAACAACGCTCATTTTGAGGGTCTGAATGCACGAAATCTCACGAAACTTTGCACATTTATCAAGCCTGGCAAAATCATCAGTATTTTTTAATTTTTTTTGTGCAATTTGTAAAAAAATGGCTCACTAGCGCCCCCTAGAAATTTTTAAACATTCAGCCCCAGTTGTACGTTTTTTCGAGATCTACAAAAAATTGGTGATATATGTATGTGTTCCTACAAAATAGTCTCTTGAAGCTACGTTCTTAAAGAAGTCCGCCATTTTGAATTTACTTTACAGTTCAGCATTACACTGACTTTAAAAGCAGCTGTAATGTCATCCACATGATAATATCGTGTCCAAATGTCACACATTTGATGAGAGTCTACACCTGAAGACATCTACGAACTAACTTTTCATCGTAGTGGGAGCGCCACCTACTAGCTAAATGAAGTACATGTTTTATTATTTCATGTTTCTTTCCAGACAGGTTAGCCAGATCTCCCTCATATTTGCTTGGAAGAGTGTTTAGTCCTTCATGATGTTAAAACACGAAGTTTGAGATTTTTCGCAAAAAGCTGTTGCCATGGTTTTTAAATGCAATTTTTAAAAAGGGGCCGCGGTTGCACACTTCACCTACATCTACGAAAATTTGATAGTATATAAAAGAGAAAGACCTACAAAAAAGCCTCTCGGTGCAATATGCTAAACGTAAGAGGAAGTCCACCATTTTGAATTTACTTTAAAGTTTGGATTCACCTTGACTACGAAAGCTGCGGTAACTTGATCCACGTGATAATTTCGATTATTCAATTCCGATGTGCGACCATATCAATTTGCCGGTACCCCAAACGTTGCCAGGGCTGCAAGGGCCCTTTATAGCTGCTTGCAGCTCTAGTTATTACTTGTTTTTAATCAACGTGACTTTAATAAAAGTATAAAAACCATCACAACTATTGCGCAAAATGAACTCAATCGTGATGAATCACGTGACGTTTACATCGGTCTCTGCATGACACATGGCTGTAACACGGCTGTTCAGCGGAGTGGAGCAAGTAAATGGCGAATCGGAAAAGATCACATCACATGTGAACAGGTAACCAGAAATCATTTGGAATGCTAGTCAGTCAGACTGACAAATCAAAAGTCTCCATGTTAACCTGGCTACCGATTGGTGTTTCTTCACAGCTGTCACAATTTTTCTGTCCGACCGATTCGATATCTGTTGCTGAGTACACCAATAGTTTGTACAGGACATTCCAATCGCTCTGCTCGATTTTCCCTCTTGTCTCAGCTTCCAAACCGTTTGCTTTTCTACATTTGACAGCTCTCTGGCCTTCATGTTTGCCTAACAGCAAATGCAGTTGTCACAGGTAAAACCCAAAGCCCAAAACAAGAACTATCTAATGTTTACGCAATCAATCTAGAGGGTAAGATCTGAGCAACACCCAACAGTCACTTGTTACAATAGTTTTGCTCACTTGAAAAGTGGGTGGGTTCAAACAAAAGCTGTGGGTTGTTTAACACATCTACGTGTAAATGCCATGAAATAAAAGCTGGACTTCTGACCTTTACGCTCATATTCATCTTTTCATCTGAAACCCAAATGTCTTCAGTATACAACAAAACCGTTCCAATACCTTTGGAGGGGACTCCTTTGAAAAATAAGCTTTTTGTCCATTTCCAGATGATGAGCTACATTTCCAGTTCCACTCATCTGTCGTTCAATTAGTACTTTTGAACTCACTGCTAGATTGTCATTGGTGTGCAATGTTGTCTCAAAGCTGCACACGTGAGCAATTGCGCACTGCTCTCACCCCCTCAGCACACATGGTAACACTGGTGCACCCCACTGAAAATCCAAGGGAACATTGTTGATGTGTACTCGGTTTTGCAACCCTGCACCATTAAATTGTGGCACATTGACAAATCATGCTTTATGTCTGAGTATGTTCTTGTATGCCATAGAAAATATTGATTCTGTACCTGCATTGTACAATCTAGTCATCAGTGTCATTGTATTCTATGTAGTTGTATAATGGTGTCCAATACAAGAGCGTAGCAAATATTTTTTTCTTTACCAAGATACAAGGTTGCCTTGAATTGCGATGTGTTCCGTGGCCACACTCATAACTCAAATCACTCTTATCCCAAATCCGCTGTGCCAGTTGAATTTAGGGCTTTAATGATGCCTCACGTGGGACGTTATACAGTTCCCATATCAACCAAACATCAGTGTAGGGACGGTGCCCTCATTTATATGCTGCATAGGGCCTATGGATTTGGATTTGGATACCGTCTGATGCCTCGGTGAGGTTGATCTTTTTTTACTTTACAAGCGCATTTAATACTGTCTGTCCTGTGCTGCTCGGTGAGAAGATGACTAGAATGGGGGTTGATGCATCGTTGGCCCAGTGGTGCGTGGACTCTCTCTCTAGCAGACCACAGTTTGTGCATTTGGAGAGCTGTACTTCAAATATCATCTCGGCCTGACCTAAACTATCAAGGAGTTGGCTGAATGGAGCGAACAAAATCGTCTCATCCTTAGACTAAGGAGATGATTGTGGATTGCAGGCGAGGGAGGAGAGGAGCTCCACCAATGCCCATCACCACCGGGGCCACCAAAGTTGAAGCGGTTTCTAAACACAGGTACTTGGGTGTGGAGCTTGATGAAAGGCTGGATTGGAAGAGTCACACGGATTCTATGTACCACAAAGGCCAAAGGTGACTATTTTTGAAGGAGGCTACGCTCATTTAATATCGGCTCAACCTTGCTTTGGACTGTCCATCAGACAGTCGTCGCCAGTGCCCCGTTTTTTGCCGTGGTTTTCTGGGGAGAGGGTACGCGTGCAGCTGATAAGAACAGGATCAATAAGCTTATTAAAAAAATGCAGGTTCTGTGGTTGGCTTGGAACTCCCAACAGTTCAACAGGTGACCGAGGGAAGGATGTATTCTAAAATCATATCTGTCAAGGGCAATCTTGCCCACCCCATTCATACACTGGAGGTAATCAAGGGCAGCACTTTCAGTCACAGACTGATGGCCCTGAAGCGCAAGTCTGAACGTTTCGGAAAGACTTTGATTCCAGCTGCTATTATTTCAGGGTTAATGATTCCTACTTTTGTTTCTCTTTATACTTATTTATGTGAATGATGGATGTATGAATGTTGCAACAGAATCATTTCCTAAAAAGGATCAATAAAGCGTCTATCGACAGTATCTGCTTGAGTGAATGGAAAAAAAACACATACACGAAGAAGCCCAGCATGCCTTCTTCTCTGTAGATGGTGACAATGGAATCAAAGACTCCGCTGAAAACAGATTAATATGAATTGGAAAATAATCAATCCACTAGAGTTTTTCAAGATATTTTGGAAAACAAAGAAATGTTACCTGTATTTTGCTTCTCTTCCAATAAACTGCACCATACATCGCAATGTAATCACTGAAAGACAAGTCAGAGAAAATGAATGACAAACAGAATTGAATCAACTTCCTTGAATCCAACTAACATGTTCAAACAAATTATATCTAGATGAATGACACAAACTAATGTCGTTAAAGTGGAACTCAAGGCAACATTTTTCTTTGCAATTCTGTTCCTTTACGTTGTCTGTTGCTTTGGTGATCTACTTTGTCACAGGGTTGGGTGTGGCCTGGTGTCTCAGTCATATGTCGACAGAATGTCAAATATTCTCCCGTGCCTATTCATCGGGTTCCCTACCACTGCTACGTCCAGCCTTGTTCTTTGCTACTTTGTAACATTCACCGCCTATTGGCTGATTTTGTATTTCTGTATATACAGACTTATGTGCCATTTCTTTGTCCTGTCTGCTTCTGGGTCCAAATTCTGCTCCTCACATCACACTATATCTGTAAACACTGCAGTCACAGAATAAGAATTAAGCAGATAGCCATCCATTTTCATCAATATCCAGGGGTGCACATAACTGGTACGCAGGTACGCGTGTGCAACAGAAATCATTGAGGCGTACCGTCATTTGCGTCACGACGCGCATTTGCGTCACGACGCGCATTTGCGTCACGACGCGCATTTGCGTACCTGTACACACTAGAGGTGCAGTGCAACGAATCATCGTTGATTGGTAAGGCTCAAGCATCGGTTCAGGATGGGCACGATTCGCAGAATGCTTGGTGAGAACAACTGTGCATGTTCACAATAAGGCAACGTGATCAGTCCACATTCAGCAGAGGAAGCTAAATACCCTCAAAATCACGTAAGTTGCATGTACAAGAGTGTTTTGCAAACATACTCAACGAACACACCGCCTCCACAAAGGCTAACTTCAAAATAAAGCTTACCAAATAATACATTGAGTCATTAATGCCAATGCAATAGCCTTGGTGAGCTTTTACTTTGAAGTTGTCCCGCGTGGTGGCGTAACAGCTAACTTGACTTCCGTTTTCGACATATCGGCAGTTTTAACGCTTGCTACTAACACCAACACAACGCTGTCTTGAAATCATATTAAGTCGCTAATTTAGGACACAAACAAACCGCTGGTTAATTACGCTGTCATTGTATGATACGGCACAAGTCTCCGGCGTTAATGGCTAGCATCTGTTATCATTAGTTGCTAGTTAAACAGCTGCTCCTCAATGGCATACTTCTTTTTTTTTTTTTTTTTTTTAACTTCTTTTTCTACATTGTGGCCCAAGATTACTTTGTAATGTGCTGTCCATATTTTAAGAAAGGTGCCTTAAATTGCACTTCAAGTCTTTTTCACTATGAAAAAAAAATAAAAATAAAACTTTGTCTTCATTTAATTTATAACACGCTTGCCTAATAATTGTAAGAAAACATTCGGCTCAATGTCTGGCAGGATACCTTGAAATATATGCACTGTACCACTTACAAAATTGCGTTAAATTGTCCTCTTAAATCCTAAACGGCCATATTAGACATTAGGAGTTGATTTTTTTTTTTTTATGGGCAAAAGCGTTTTACAAAATAAATGAAGACAAAGTTCTATTTAGCTTTTTTTTGTGCTCGTACAAAAAACGACTCGATCAGTGACTCAAAATCTGTGACCGATCCGAACCATGACTTATGTGATCCGTTGGACCACTAGTGAGTACCAAAGAAAATCTGCTGGTACTCATGCGAGTAGCGCATGAAAAAAATTATGTGCACCCTTGTCAATATCGGCACTGCCATTTTGTACTGTACCACCCTCTGCCATCAACTGAAATTTACGTCAAACTGCTCTGAATCTTGCATCGTGAACGTCACATGAACTAACTCAGAAAACAGGTAAGCTGTGACTTCGCCATGCAAGCCCGAAGGCACTTTGACATCAATTTCAGCAGAGAGCGGTATAGGACAAATTGGCAAGGCCTTGAGATGGAAATGGATGGATTAATCTGTTTAATGGTTATTCCACAAACGCAATATTAATCTGAATGCTGTTTTTAGACCAGTGGGGGCACATAGTATATATTATTGCAAAAAAACATGTCTGCCTTGAGTTGCCCTTTAATAGAGCTCAAAAGAGACAATATTTCCATACCATGAAAGGGATGTGTGACTATGGTGGCAAAGGAACGAGCTATCATCTCTTTGGTTGTCTGTGAAGACATTTACAAAACACACATTTGAAACCTGAAATGCAATAATGAATGTCCCGTCTGAGCCTCCGCTTAGTCCTTGGCAGAGGTGGACATTCAGTCAGACTGATGGACCGGTAAAATAAATATGACTTTTATAAAATTTGAAAGGAAATTAAAAATAGCTGACTTCCTGTTGCATTTAGCTTAGGGCTCCAGAGACTTTATGTCGGTCTTGGGTTGTTACATACGCCTACAACTTTTAGTAGATTTTGGTGAAACGTTTAATCGGTGGTGGTTCATTAAAAAATGGTCAGTGGTGCTATTGAGACATTGTTTTAAAGTTGCACAATAAGCAAATTAAACAGTTTTTTTTTTGTCAGGCTTGAGGTGTAACCGCACAATTAACTCATGCAATAGTGCTTATTTGGCCAAGTGTGATGTGTGTGCAAAGTTTCATATGTTTTCATGAATGTTAATCAAAATTGGCATCATTTTCCATGGCAAACATTGCATCGCCACTGCAACAGTGTTGGACAAAATCTTTGCATTTATTTTATATCTTGAGCATCAGTGATGAAGCATCCACAATTTCAAGACAAACTGAAAAAATCTCTGGGAGTTCTTTTAAATGTGACCTCTATAAAAGGACCAAAATGTTGGTATGTTACATATACAGTACCTCCAACTTTTCGTAGATTTTGTTCCACCTCCTCAGAGGCGCTGCTATGGAGATTTATGCATTGACCAACTGGGTTGGGTTGTGAGGAGGACCCACTTCTATGAAGGCGTCTTCCTGCAGCGCTTCATCTTATTAAATGGAGACTTATACTATTCTAACAAACATTGTACACGATCATATTGTGTTAAATGTTGCCCACCCGGCATACATTGCAGGCTAATCATCTTGTAAGGCTAATTCCCCCATCTGTGGACCCTTCAAGGTTTCTTATTTTTCCCCAGATGTTTTTTCCCATGCCCTCTGTGGGGTTAAGATCAGGGGATGGCGTTAGTATTTGTCAATTATGGGCATGTGAATCCCTTTGAGACTCTTTTGTGATTAAGGGCTATATAAATAAATTTGACTTGACATCAGTGGCTTAGATGACGTTGGGTTGGTGGGTTTTATAAGCATGGTCCGTCGTGTGGTCCAACTTTTATTTTATTTTTTAAATGTAATGGTGACCCTCGCAACGGCAGGTAGTACGGAGTGTAACGTCAGACTTGGTCACTGCATTGTGTTGAGGGGGGATATGAGTCTGAGAGGTATAATAATAAAAGATTAAGGATACAATAGGGACATGACCTAATGACTACATGACTGCCTGTTGGTGTGGAGGCATGTTTACAATTTTACCTCATGTTTCTGCCTGAGAAGTTGTTTAACCTATTAAGGCCTAAACCGCCTGGCTCAACATCTCTCCTAAACCTAAGGGCGACTATAGAATCAGCCTCTTATACCTGAGGTTCTCCCAGAAATTGAACACCTACAAAATAATTGATATCTCAACCCCTGGAGCAGAAAGAAACATAATCCCAAAAGAATTTGAGATCTTAAACATGTGAGCACATCACACAGGTCAGAGTTATTATTATTTACTGTTTCAATCGAAGGTGTAAAAATAAAGTGTGAGTGCAAGAGAAGCACTATTTTCAATTTTAAAAAAAATAGAGTGGTGATTACTATCCTCTATTCTGTTACAAAGACGTTGCTATCGTAATTGTCTACAAACCATATCATATCACATTGACTGGGTCCACTGGTCGTGCATGTCTTATATCACTGCCGTTACTTACTTTAATCAGAGCTCCCGGAGATCTACGGCGTCCTCTATTAGCTTACCTACGGCTCGAAAAAATTCCACGACATCCTCCGCGGTCTCGTGACACCGTCACAGGTTTTTTTGGTTTTTTTTAAACCTCTATTAAACAATGTCAATCTCAATTTACTCACAAAATAAACACTCAAAATAAGCAAACACACACATATACTGAACTGTGCAGTATAACAAAAATACAAATAAGAGAAAAAAAAATTAAGTCTACTCAGAAAAACACATATTACAAAAGCCCTTTTTGTTCTAATTCTCTTCAATATCTTTTCAAAATGTCCCATTTCTTTTATATAAATCAAAAACAAAGGGTGACATTTTAAGAATCTGCATCTATAAATGAAATGTTTCGCCATTATTATCAAAACGTCGTATATGTCCTGTTTCATGTGTTTTACATATCTAATGTCTTTGTACTCCAGTTGAGTGAAATCCCGGTCCTTTTCAGCCATCCACTTGTGAAAATCTTCCCAAAAGTTTTTGATATATATACAGTCAAAAAATAAATGTTCCAAAGTTTCTATATCAGAATTACAAAACACACAACAGTTTTGGTCCACATTAAATCTCTGTTTCAAAAAGTCACCACACGGGTAGATATTATTCATCACCTTTCACCACCGTCATTGTCTACAAACATATCTTATCCATACATCCCCGTGCGACTGGTTCCACTGGTTCGAAGTCCACAAGCGTAAAAAATGAAAAACGTCTTTTTCACTGCCATCACTTATTTCAGAACTCTCGCAATCGTCTGCGTTGCCATTATGACTCAAAATAATTTCGGAACATCCTCCGCGGTCTTACGACACCGTCACGTGTGTATTCTGATGCATTTCGAAAAAGACACATCCGGTCTCCCGACTTTAAAGGTAGACAGATGCAACAGCGTTCCCGGCTCTAGTAATAGAAATGCGGTCATGCGTTCCCGGCCTTAATGGGTTAAGTGCATCTTAGCCTAAAAACAAGTTTTGTGTCAGTTGTTATAATTATTGTTGTTGTTATTATTATGCCTAATTTAGTATTTAATAAAGTAGCCTAATGATTTTAGAAGCACATGCTTTTTTCAGTTGTGGTATCGAATAGAGTATCAAGAATCATGGAAATTTACTAGTATCGGCTACTGAAATTCTGGTATTGTGACAACCCTACTGAGACTTTGCAGATCATGTTTTTTTTTTTGGGTGGTTCAAGGCACAGACAGAACATTAAAGATTACATGATTACAAAGATACATGCATTACAAATCATTAATTTAGTCAATTAAAATAAAATCTATAGGCTTTATTATTATTATTATTATTATTATCATCATCATCATCGCGTGTGCAACGTTGGGCCCGTTTGACCTCAAAACCTATGTGGAATAGAGCCCAACTACTGTACGCCACTGCTTGACATGACGAAAAGAACTGATTATATATCAATAGCTAATTGAAAGAGAAGTGTAATGGTTCAATTCATTAATTACTGTACATAGGTTATACAATTGCCGTTGAATGTACATGAAAAATAGTGTAACCAGTCACAACTAATATGTTGTACCTCATTAACAACATGTTGTAAGGAGCCATCAAGTGGCTTCTGCTGGCCTCCCAGAATCTGCAAGAGGGGGAAAAAATGCAACTGAACTTTAGATCCTAAAGAAAATAGAAGAAAAAAAAACATTGAAGGAGATGGAAATATTAACACTATCAAAAGTCAGGACAGAAACAGATTATCCAATACAAAGAATACAGGCTCAACATCAGAAAGATTTGTACCCATGAATAAGAACAAATAAAGGAAAGGCTGTACCATTTTAAGACCTGGGACAACAACAGGCGAAAAAAATTCTTGAATTTTTGAAATACTATGACGAGGGCGGAGCAGCAAATTTTGCCTTTCATATCTTCGACACAAAAGAGGAAATCCAATAGCCCTGCAGATGCTTCTAAAAAATCCCAAACATCACATGTATATAAATAGTCGAGGCCTGAAGTCATCTCTATGGCAATGTCTTGTTGCACTTATTGCGTCACCTAGTGGCAACAAGAAATGTCTTATTCTACAATTGAATGTACTGCACAGAGCCCGTTGAATGAATCCAACTGAAACATTTTCAGTAAAGCCTCAAGACATTGATCATGTTCTACACTGAATATTGGGACTTTTCGACAAAGGGTGTGCCCATTACGGTGGCGAAAATCTGATTATTCACTGTGACAATAAATGTTGCTGTAACTTGACTCACATCATATCTTATCAAATGTGTGAAATTTTGACAAGAGTCTAGGCCTTAAGACCCCTACAAACCTATTGTTCAGCATAGTGGTAGCGCCTCCTACTGACTAAACGAAATAAAGGCAACTCAATTGTGTTAAATATGAATTTACCAGTGTCTGGTTAAAAATACAGTAAGTCCTCGAATTACGACGTACTTGACCTATGGCGTTTCGACTTAACGACGCCCGTGCCTCTTCCGCCATTCTGTCCCCAGCACCATAGTGTTTCTGCTTAGCTAGTGCATAGTGCTTGTCTGTGTTTGTGCACCGGGAGTATCTTTGCCTTTTTCACCCTCCCCTCCTTCTTCTGCATTCACCTCTCAGCAGTAATGGTAAGTACAGCATCTTCGTATTATTTTTTTTTAATGTAGTGTAACGTCTTCCAAATACACATCAGACGTTATTTTAGTTATCTCCTTTGTATTATTACAACGGGTACGACACCAACTACAGAGCGGCAAGTGTTCCGTCATGAGCACACATGGATGTCCCCTCGTCCGCTCTCTCCTCTCTCACGCACAACCCTCCCATCCAGTGAGTCATGCGATGCATTCTGATAATTCTGAAACAAGACAACTCGGCAAAACACTAATGTTACCATAACAACACAGATAATCCAATTCGTTACAGTATTTAAGTTTTTTTCAGAGCTGGGCATTCTGTCTATGTGACGGACCAGTCCGCCCATTTTGCTGACGGTCGACGAATGACGGGACAAATTTGAAAATAGACTGATTAAGCATCGACAGAAACCCCTGTATTTAGTTTGTCATCCATCATGAATCCGTCATAATTCATTTTTCGCGTCAATGCTTCGACGGCCGCGGCGAGCGCGGGGAGGACAATAGTGAGTTGTTGTTGCTTGGGGGACTGATTGAGTGAGGGACCATGCTGTGAAGAGGCTTCCAAAACACAGTCACTATTTCTCTGCAAACCTCGTCGGGGGGGGGCATCCAATCAGTGCGCGCAAGTGTGCGGGAGTCCTCCCATCGAGCACTGATTGGATGACCATATCCCCGCCGCGGGCCACCAATCACGAAGCGCTGGCACAGCGCAGCTCTCGATATAAGCAGCGTGTGACTGAGAGTCTCCTAGTCACACAAGTGGCTCGAAGGCACAAAGAGTTCTACATTCCCAACAGAATCAAGTGGAGAGCAGTCAGACAAGCGGAGTGGTCATTGGTAAATCGTTCAGTTCTTGGAAAAGACTGCACATGTTTCCTTGTTACATACGGACTTCATTCAAACATAAACAACCTCGTGCCCCGCTCTCATTGCCGTGCTGAGAGCTTTTTGCCTGCAACTCTCTGTATATTTATTGTATTGGATATAATGGATTGGCTCGAGTTCTACTACATCTCCACAACTCGAGAAAGACATGAGAAAAGTTTGTGCCTCAAGAACTTAAGTGGTGCAAGCTCCAGCGTTAGCGGTTAGCAGAAATTGCCGCTAGCCGCGCCAGCGCATCATTGGCTAGCACACTAACCAGCCCAGCCGGCTAGCTTGCTAACCGCAACGAACTACCCAGATCCCGTTTCAAATCATCGGCACAGTAGGACTAACATCAAGAGACTCTATCCGTGCCACATTCCACCCGTGCCTCCTTCTACTTCTCCGTCCGGCTGCGCCGGCTGCGCCCGCCTCGCTGAGGGGATCTCTGAGCTTGAGCAGAGAATCTCCACACTCCACTACATCCGCGAAGCTGAGCTGCAGATGGACACAATCATCTTCGGTCCTGCTCAACCAGAGTCTCCATCGTCCACCGATACAACTGCTGCTGAACTTGCTTCTCCGTCGGTTGATGACATCACCGCTCCGGACCCGGCTGCTGCAGTCCACTCGCCGCTAGCCGATCCGGACGACACCTGGAAGCGGCTGGGTGTTAAGCCCAGGTCCATGTCCAGCTCCACCCCACGTGAGCCTCAGTCCTGGTCAACTGTCCCTCACAGCGGAAGAGGCACGCGCCGCTCTCCTCGCTGCCCCCCCCACACACCCCGCTGTTCAACATCCAGCTGAAAAACACCTATGACATTCTCACTCCCCGGGATCTTCCTCCTCTTGATGAAACATATACACCTTCTCCGCCTTCCTCCACACAGTCCAAATCTAAAGCCTCTCTTCGGCTCCCTCCTGAAATTCATATGCGCTCCTTTTCCTCCATAGCTCATAGCTCCCTACCTCAGCCAACTCCGGCCACATAGTGCACTCTCCTTGGTCTCTCCTCCAACATTCCTCCCTCCACCTCACTGTCACCGAAACCTACTCCAAGATCCACTCTCCCGTCACCCAACCCCGTCTTTCTACCCTGCCCCCTTTTTCCCCCGACCACCCTGATCATTGGCGACTCCACCACCCAAAATCTTAGATTTTTAACGCAACACACTGTCTCAACGGAGCTACTGTCCCCGACATCCTTGCAAAACGTCCTCATCTGCTTCACTCACTCCCACCATCTGTCCACAGAATTATTGTCCATATCAGCTCCGTTGATGCATCCCGCCGACACTCTGAAATTACCAAAACTCACTTTATCAAACTTTTTCAACTTCTTAACTTTACCGGAAATTCCAGCTTCATCAGTGGCCCGCTCTCTCCGCACCGAAGCATGGGCATTTTTAGCCGCACCCTCAGCCTGCACACCTGGCTCCAAACAGCCTGCAGGATGCACAATGTGGGCTTCATTGACAATTTTAATTTATTTTGGGGCCATCCATACCTCTTAAAGGCGGACAGTTTTCACCCCAACAAACTGGGCAGCAGCATACTGCCATCTAGCACGTTGTTCATCACTCCACATGACTATCTAAATCACACACCTGTAAATTCCCCCTCCTCCACTCCATCTCCTCACAGTACGTTCCCCTGCCGGTGCCCCCCCATACTCTGGACTTGGTCTGCTCAACCGGTCTCAGCAAAATCTCTCCAGCACCAACCTCAACATTTCTGACCACCTGGCTATCACTATGGACCTCCACCTACCCTCCCCAAGGAAAAGCGCACTATATTATTCAGAATCCTTAAATCCATCTCCCCACTTGACTTCACTACCTCAATTCTTACCCACCTGTCCACCTAACCTCCTCCTCTACCCCACGACCCCACTGTCCTTACTAACTACTACAACAGCACTCTCTCCACCTGTCTGAATCAAATCGCCCCTGTCAAAACCAAATTTGTCTCCTTCACTCACTCAGCCCCCTGGTTCACTCCGGAACTCTGCATACTAAAAACCCACAAGCGCCAGCTTGAAAGACTTTCCAAAAAAACAGGTTTAACAGTCCATCACATTGCCTACACTGATCACCTTCAGCTTTACAAGACAGCCCTCAACCCCAACCGTTCCGCGTACTACTCCAACCTCATTCGCACCGATTCCAATAACCAAAAGGCACTCTTCTCCACCGTCAACAAATTCCTCAAACCCTGTGATAACATTTCTACCTCTACCTCTTTCAACACTGAAAAATGCAATTCATTCCTATCCTTCTGTCAAACTAAAGTCGATATCCTCCACTCCTCATTAACCACCCCTCCCTCCTCCCCTCTCTTCCTACCTGCCACTATCCCTCCTACCACTCCGACACTCTCTAAATTCACACCCGTCTCCTCTGCCGAGCTCACCAAAATCATCTCTACAATGAAATAGTCAACCTGCATACTGGATCCCATTCCATCATCTCTCGTCAAGCACTGCTTTCCCACCATCTCTCACCTCATCACCACCATAGTTAACTCCTCCCTCAACTCCTCCTCTGTTCCCTCCTCACTCAAACTTGCTGCTGTTACCCCCATCATCAAAAAACCCGGACTCAACCCTGACATCTTGAGCAACTTCCGACCCTTCTCCAATCTCCCCTTCCTGTCCAAAATTATAGAACATGTCGTAGCATCCCAAATCAGAGCCCACCTCGACAATAACCAACTCTTTGAACAATTTCAATCTGGATTCCGCACACAACACAGCACTGAAACCGCCCTCCTCAAAATCACCAACGACCTCCTCCTCTCCTCTGACTCCGGCCAATTCTCCATTCTCATCCTCCTCGACCTCACCGCCCCCTTTGACACCATCAAACACTCCATCCTACTCTCTCGCATGCAATCTGTCAATATCACCGTCAAAGTCCTCACCTGGCTTCACTCCTACCTCACACACAGGAAACAATTCAT
This sequence comes from Filicampus tigris, assembly GCF_054856515.1. Lineage (NCBI taxonomy): Eukaryota > Metazoa > Chordata > Actinopteri > Syngnathiformes > Syngnathidae > Filicampus > Filicampus tigris. Next base: position 30,302,972 of record NC_141219.1, read on the forward strand.
CAACATCAACAACTGCTCCTCATCCACTGCCCCCTTTGTCCCATGGTGTCCCCCAGGGTTCTGTGCTTGGTCCTCTTCTCTTCATCCTCTACCTTCTCCCCCTCGGTCAAATTATCCGTCACCATGGTCTCCGCTTTCACTGCTACGCCGATGACGTCGAATTGTACATCTCCACTAAATCTATCACCTCTACTACCCACTCCACTCTGTCCAACTGTCTTTCTGATATTAAATCCTGGATGCAAACAAACTTTCTTTTCCTCAACTGCTCCAAATCCCATCTGCTGATAATCGGATCTAACTCCCTCACACAGACTGCCCCCAACTTCAACCTTACTCTTGACAACTCCACCCTGTCCGCCTCCTCTAACTGCTGGAACCTTGGTGTCCTCTTTGACAATAATCTTTCTTTTGATCAACACATTACCCAAATCACCAAAACCGCTTTCTTTCACCTCAGGAATATTTCTCGCCTCTTACCCTCACTTTCCTTCACTGCTGCTAAGACCCTCTTCCATGCCTTCATCACCTCCCGCCTTGACTACTGTAACAGCATCCTCTACGGCACAAGCTCCAAACTCCTCAATAAATTACAATACATCCAGAATGCTGCCGCCCGCCTTCTCACTCACACCCGTTCCCGTGATTATATCACTCCCATCCTTAAAAACCTCCACTGGCTCCCCGTTCCCCACCGCATCCAATTTAAACTCCTCCTACTCACCTACAAAGCCCTTCACAACCAGGCCCCCTTCAACCTCTCCGATCATCTCCACTCATACACTCCTTCCCGCACTCTGCGCTCCTCAAATGCGAACCCCCTTGGCATCCCCCCGACCAAGTACAAAACTTGGGGGGACCGAGCTTTCTCTGTTGCCGCCCCCACCCTCTGGAACTCACTTGCACGACACATTCGGAACTGCACAGACCTCATATCCTTCAAAACACTCCTCAAGACTCACCTATTCCACCATGCTTTTTAACATCACTTAATCTTTGCTATTTTTTTCTTCTTCTGTTGGTTTTAACTGTTTTTTGTTTTAACAGCAAGTTTTATTTTACTCACTTATTTTTGCTGAGAAGCGTCTTTGAGTGATATGAAAAGCGCTATACAAATAAAATGTATTATTATTATTATTGAAGGCACACTATAACGGGCAACGAGGAACATAGTTTTAGAAACACCGACGTAAATTTAGACTAACGTTGAAATCCAACTTACACCGAAATTCGGCTTACATCACCAGCGTAAGAACGGAACTCGTTCGAGGACTTCCTGTCATTATAAAAATATAGGATTAAGTGAAAGCACACTATGTCCGCTGATAGTGTAGTGGTACACACGCCTGAGTTATGTGCGGGCAGCGTGGGATCGATTCCCGCTCAGTGACAGTGTCTATGTGTGCCCTGTGACTGGCTGGCGACCAGTTCGGGGTGTAGTCTGCCTTCGCCCATTGACGGCTGGGATAGGCTCCAGCAACTCCCCGCGACCCTATATAGGATAAGCGGTTTGGAAGATGACATGACATGACATGAAAGAACACTATTAATATAAAGAAATAGAACACTTAAAGACCCCACAAAATGACCCCTTATGATGAGTAAAATTAACGGACCACGTTTTCCCTCGCCCGGACGCGGGTCACCGGGGCCCCCTTCTGGAGCCAGGCCTGGAGGTGGGGCTCGATGGCGAGCGCCTGGTGGCCGGGCCTGCACCCATGGGGCCCGGCCGGGCTCAGCCCGAAAAGGACACGTGGGTCCCCCTTCCCATGGGCTCACCACTGGTGGGAGGGGCCAAAGGGGTCGGGTGCCGTGTGAGCTGGGCGGCGGCGGAAGACAGGGACCTTGGCGGTCCGATCCCCGGCAGCAAAAACTAGCTCTTGGGACATGGAATGTCACCTCTCTGGCAGGGAAGGAGCCTGAGCTGGTGTGTGAGGCTGAGAGGTTCCGATTAGATATAGTCGGGCTCACCTCCACGCACAGCTTGGGTTCTGGTCCCAGTCCTCTGTTGTTGACTTGGCAGTGTCAGACCACTACTGTGTCTATTTTAACATCGTCAGTTTTAACCATCTAGCAGTCCTGGTCAGAACAGTGAAGAAACGCTACCTATCTTCTGAGGTGGCTGCAAATTTTATCGAGATCTTAAAAAGCACTCCTGCTGACATTTTACCTGCACCCTGTGATCTTATTGTTGACAATTTTAACCTACATCTTAAATGATCATTAGAAAGTAAAACTGGCAAGATCTTCCTATTTCTCAAACCGCATTACAGTCAATAAAAACAACCCCAGGGTTCTCTTCTCCACCTTTGAACTTTTAACTAGTTCTGATTTTAATAAGTCCCCACAGAGACCAACAGATGCTCTCTGTGAGGACTTTGCAGACCACTTCAGAAGTAAAATCGATTACATAAGATCCAGTCTTTTAGCCCGTCAAAACACAAGTTTTAATAAACCCGGACAATCATATTTACATGAGGAAACACTGGAAAATTTTGCCCTGGTTGATGCAAGGACACTTGTTCGAGTTTTCTCCCAGGTAAACCCAACAACCTGCCTTTTGGATCCAATTCCCACATTTCTTTTTAAGACATTTTATGGATTTTTTGAAGAACAAATTTTAAATATAGTCAATTGCTCTCTTCAGACAGGCGTCTTCCCCGCTGCCTTTAAAACGGCGGTGGTGAAGCCCCTTCTGAAGAAGAGCGGTTCTGACCCGAGCGTTTTTAATAATTACAGACCCGTATCCAACTTACCGTTTTTAAGTAAGATTTTAGAAAAACTGGTTTTCATCCAGTTGAATCATTTTTTAAATACAAATAATATTTTTGAGAAATATCAATCTGGTTTTAGGATGAACCACAGTACGGAGACTGCTCTTTTAAGGATTTTAAATGATATTAGGTGCACTGCAGACGTGAGAAAACTCACAGTCTTGGTGCTACTGGATCTGAGCGCTGCTTTTGATACAGTAGATCACCAAATTTTATTAAATAGACTTAAAAATCTAGTGGGCATCTCTGGTACTGTTTTTGACTGGTTTTATTCCTATCTCACAGACCGATATTTCTTTGTAAGTATGGATACTTGTTCCTCTAAAACTCATGAAATTAAATGTGGGGTTCCTCAAGGTTCGATTTTAGGCCCCCTACTTTTTAATCTTTATATGCTTCCCCTCGGGGATGTCATCAGGGGACACGGCATCAGCTTTCACAGCTATGCTGATGACACGCAGCTGTATATTGCCGTGTCTCCTGATGACACAGGACCCATTGATACCCTTTTAAATTGCATTTTAGATATCAAGTCATGGATGGCAGATAATTTCCTACAGCTCAATCAGGACAAGACTGAGGTTTTAGTTATCGGTCCCGAAGGTCAGAGAGAGAAGCTTTTACCAAAACTACACATTTTTAATCCCTCACATTGTGTGAAGAACCTTGGCGTCATTTTTGACTCTGAGCTCAGTTTTATTCCTCATATTAAAAATGTAACCAAGATTGGTTTTTATCACCTTAAGAATATCGCCAGAGTCCGCCCGTTTCTCTCTCAGGCTAACACGGAAGTGCTGATGCATGCCTTTATTTCCTGTCGTTTAGATTACTGTAATGCCCTGCTCTCTGGCCTCCCGAAAAAGAGCATTTCACCACTGCAACTACTGCAGAATTCAGCCGCTCGGGTGCTGACGAGAACCAGAGGGCGGGAGCACATTACGCCAGTTTTGAAATTGCTGCATTGGCTCCCTGTGTGTTTCAGGATCGATTTTAAAGTACTTTTATTAGTTTATAAATGTGTTAATGGTCTTGGGCCATCTTATTTATCTGATTTGCTTTTATCATACCAGCCCTCGCGGATCCTGAGGTCCTCTGGCGCCGGCCTTTTATTTATTCCAAGGGTGAGGACCAAAATGCATGGCGAGGCTGCATTCAGCCGTTTTGGTCCTCACCTTTGGAATAGCCTGCCAGAAGATGTCAGGTCTGCAGAGACTGTTGATATTTTTAAGAGGAAGCTCAAGACACACCTTTTTAGTTTGGGTTTCAACAACTTTTAAATAATTTATCTTTTCTTTTGATTGAAGATAATTCTATGTTTTGCTTTGAATGTTTTAAAGCACTTTGAGTTGCATTTTTATGTATGAAAAGTGCTATATAAATAAAATGTGATTGATTGATTGATTGAGTCCTCTCGAGAGGGGTTGGACACTCTTCCACTCTGGAGTTGCCCAGGGTGAGAGGCGCTGAGCAGGTGTGGGCATACTTACTGCCCCCCGGCTTGGCGCCTGTACATTGGGGTTTACCCCGGTGGACGAGAGGGTAGCCTCCCTCCGCCTGAGGGTGGGGGGACGGGTCCTGACTGTTGTTTGTGCTTATGCACCAAGCGGCAGCGCAGAGTACCCACCCTTTTTGGAGTCCTTGGAGGGTGTGCTGGAGGGCGCTCCACCTGGGGACTCCATCGTTCTGCTGGGGGACTTCAATGCTCACGTGGGCAATGACAGTGAGACCTGGAGAGGTGTGATTGGGAGGAACGGCCCCCCCGATCTGAACCCGAGCGGTGTTCGGTTACTGGACTTCTGTGCTCATCACGGATTGTCCATAACGAACACCATGTTCAAGCATAAGGGTGTCCATATGTGCACTTGGCACCAGGATACCCTAGGCCGCAGTTCGATGATCAACTTTGTAGTCGTATCATCGGACTTGCGGCCGCATGTTTTGGACACTCGGGTGAAGAGAGGGGCGGAGCTGTCAACTGATCACCATCTGGTGGTGAGTTGGCTCCGATGGTGGGGGAAGATGCCGGTCCGACCTGGCAGACCCAAACGTATTGTGAGGGTTTGCTGGGAACGTCTGGCAGAATCCCCTGTCAGAAGGAGTTTCAACTCCCACCTCCGGCAGAACTTTCCCACGTCCCGGGGGAGGCGGGGGACATCGAGTCCGAGTGGACCATGTTTCGTGCCTCCATTGTTGAGGCGGCCGATCGGAGCTGTGGCCGCAAGGTGGTCGGTGCCTGTCGTGGCGGCAATCCCCGAACCCGCTGGTGGACACCAGCGGTTAGGGATGCTGTCCAGCTGAAGGAGTCCTATTGGGCCTTTTTGGCCTGCGGGACCCCGGAGGCAGCTGACGGGTACCGGCTGGCCAAGCGGAATGCAGCTCTGGCGGTTGCTGAGGCAAAAACCCGGGTGTGGGAGGAGTTCTGGGAGGCCATGGAAAATGACTTCCGGACGGCTTCGAGGAAATTCTGGTCCACCATCCGGCGTCTCAGGAGGGGGAAGCAGTGCACCATTAACACTGTTTATAGTGGAGATGGGGTGCTGCTGACCTCAACTCGGGACGTTGTGGGTCGGTGGGGAGAGTACTTCGAAGACCTCCTCAATTCCACCGACACGCCTTCCACTGAGGAAGCAGAGCCTGGAGACTCTGAGGTGGGCTCTCCTATCTCTGGGGTTGAAGTAACCGAGGTAGTCAAAAAGCTCCTCGGTGGCAAAGCCCCGGGGGTGGATGAGATCTGCCCGGAGTTCATAAAGGCTCTGGATGTTGAGGGGCTGTCATGGTTGACACGTCTCTTCAACATCGCGTGGACATCGGGGACAGTGCCTCTGGATTGGCAGACCGGGGTGGTGGTCCCCCTTTTTAAGAAGGGGGACCGGAGGGTGTGCTCCAATTACAGAGGGATCACACTCCTCAGCCTCCCCGGCAAGGTCTATTCAGGGGTGCTGGAGAGGAGGGTCCGTCGGAAGGTCGAATCCCGGATTCAGGAGGAGCAATGTGGTTTTCGTCCTGGCCGTGGAACAGTGGACCAGCTCTACACCCTCAGCAGGGTCCTCGAGGGTGCATGGGAGTTTGCCCAACCGGTCTACATGTGTTTTGTGGACTTGGAGAAGGCGTTCGACCGTGTCCCTCGGGGAGTTCTGTGGGGGGTGCTTCGGGAGTACGGGGTACCGAGCCCCCTGATAAGGGCTGTCCGATCCCTGTACCACCGATGCCAGAGTTTGGTCCGAATTGCCGGCAGTAAGTCGGATTAGTTTCCTGTGGGGGTTGGACTCCGCCAAGGCTGCACTTTGTCACCGATTCTGTTCATAACCTTTATGGACAGAATTTCTAGGCGCAGCCGAGGTGTCGAGGGGGTCCGGTTTGGTGGCCTCAGTATTGCATCTCTGCTTTTTGCAGATGATGTGGTACTGTTGGCTTCTTCAAGCCGCGATCTCCAACTCTCGCTGGAGCGGTTCGCAGCCGAGTGTGAAACGGTCGTAATGAAGATCAGCACCTCCAAATCTGAGACCATGGTCTTCAGTCGGAAAAGGGTGGCGTGCCCTCTCCGGGTCGGGGATGGGATTCTGCCCCAAGTGGAGGAGTTCAAGTATCTTGGGGTCTTGTTCACGAGTGAGGGTAAGATGGAACGGGAGATCGACAGGCGGATTGGTGCAGCGTCTGCTGTGATGCGGACCCTGTATCGGTCTGTCGTGGTGAAGAAGGAGCTTAGCCGAAAGGCGAAGCTCTCAATTTACCGGTCGATCTACGTTCCTACTCTCACCTATGGTCATGAGCTGTGGGTCATGACCGAAAGAACAAGATCTCGGATACAAGCGGCCGAAATGGGTTTCCTTCGCAGGGTGTCCAGGCTCTCCCTTAGAGATAGGGTGAGAAGTTTGGCCATCCGGGAGGGACTCAGAGTCGAGCCGCTGCTCCTCCGCGTCGAGAGGAGCCAGTTGAGGTGGCTCAGGCATCTGATTAGGATGCCTCCTGGACGCCTCCCTGGTGAGGTGTTCCGGGCATGTCCCACCGGCAGGAGACCCCGAGGACGACCCAGAACACGCTGGAGAGACTATGTCTCCCGGCTTGCCTGGGAACGCCTTGGGATCCTTCCGGAAGAGCTGGAGGATGTTGCTGGGGAGAGGGAAGTCTGGGCTTCCCTGCTGAAGCTGCTGCCTCCGCGACCCGACTTCGGATAAGCGGGAGATAATGGATGGATGGATGGAACACTTAAAGGGGAAGTCAACCCAAAGATTTTTTCCCCCAAGAATATGTTTTATGTAGGTCCACTAGTTAAAACAAGGCATTCTGATTAATATTGCGTTTGTGGAATAGGAATCAATCCACCCATTTTTAGCCATCCCAGCGGGTGGCCATTTGGTCACTTCTGTCGACTGAAAATGACATTACGGTTGCTCAGGTCTCAGGTAACGACCAATCACAGCTCACCTGTTTTCTGAAGCTGAGCCATGATTGGTCGTTATCTGAGCCCTGAGCATCTGTGATGTCATTTTCAGTCGACAGAAGTGACAAAATTGCTGCCCCCTGCGGTGGCTAAAAACGCGTGGATTTTGCTGATTAAGTCATAATCCACTAACACAATATTAATCAAACTGTCTTGTTTCAACTAGTGGGCCTGCATATAACATACTTGAAAAAAAATGTTTTGCTTGACTTTAAAAAACATGATAACTTTTTATTGCTCACCAACTTCAACAGAGGAGGAGAAAAAGGGGAGGAGGACTCAACTCCTCCATCAAAAAAGAGTCTTCTTCCATAATAACATGGGGACATTCTGATTTAAGTGATTTTTTTAGCCTGTTCCTTTTCCAAGTCATTGGTTGCTTTTAGCATACCGAACCAGGGAAACCCGACTTTTTCTGTCCAAAAATAAGTGGGATGTCACATTGTTATTTCAGTAGCTACGTTTTTCTACTTCCTACTCCCTTTGAACATATAAACTGTACTAAGACATATATTGATCATTTTTTCTTTGATTTTGTTTTTCATGCATTTCATGTTGTGTTTATATGTTCCAAAAAAAAATTAAAATAATTTAAAAGTATAAATGCATACACATTTCTTTGGGTCGGGTTTTTAATTTTTTGATTGCCTCTCTGACGTTTTTGACTTACAGAAGGCAGCGCCTCTTTAGAGTTGACGTGGCTACTTCTGGCATCTGTGATTGGGTGAATGCATTGTACATAGGTGGAACTTCCACTTCGCAACATGAGTGGGCAGGTATTTTGATGTGATTACACTGACATTAACTGCTGCTGCATTAATAGCTTAATCAAAATATGCTAAAATTCTATAAATAACATCCATCTTCCGAACCGTACAGCATTTTCTGATGAAAATAAAATTATTTTAAGACTTCTATTAGGCTACTAGGCTACACATCATTTGACATTTGATTGATCAAAGTCGCAGAGGCGGAATTCCTGTCTGCATATTTAATGGATTTCCATGTAGGGATAAAACAAATTTTCAGTTTACAGCAATGTGTTACGCATGCTACCAGTGATGGTTATGCAGTGCGAGAAGCACAGCAGAGATTCATCCGGAATTCCATGCCAAGACCAAAAGTATTACCAAAATTGTATGTAAACAGAGTTAACTTTTCTATGATAATACTGTGCATACCTCAAATTGTTCGTAAACAGGTACGTTCTTAACTCCAGGTTCCACTGTATTTGCTTATGACGTAACATCTATTTTAAAAACAGATAAGCGCCAGCAGGCATTAGAACGTGGCGGCGTCGCATCAATTAAATGAGGAGTAACATATTTTCGCCTGTCTTTGGTTTTATTCATGAAATCGGACTCTGCAACCTCTGGCCACAAATGGACACATTTACTCTCAATGTATGACATTTTACAATGACGCTGTCATTTATTTGTTATCTAATGTAGCACGAACACTATTATGTCCTTGAGCGTACTCAAATATCAGAGACACTTAAATCGAAGTCAATCCTTTTATTTTCACATCAGCCATGGTGGCTCACACACAGTGAGTTATTTTTTAAACCTGTCCAAGTCAAAAAGATCAAACGAGTTAGAAACTCGCCTCAAGGTCTCATGAAATGGAAAGCTCACTGAAAATTACGTGCACCTAGCACAGCAGGCTTTAATTACACCGTTGGCTGCTCCGTGCCTGCTTGGAACCCCTCCACTCTGCTCTCAATGATCAGTCAAATCACACCCATTGCGATGAACAAATTGCGTTTTATCAAATCGCAATTAATTATTTGGCCCCAGGCTGAAGGTATTGAAAAATGGGTATAAACAATTCTTACCTCAAGTGCCCCTTGTTCATGACATTTCTGTAGCAAAAGAGAAAATAAAACATCACAGTAAATTTTCATAAATATAATGGTTAAACGGTTAAAATGGTTAAAAATGGACCAACTTTTCTCAATAGTGTGTTTACAAAATAGCCACAGACCCATCTGAGCCGCTTATCTTCACGAGGGTCAAAGCAGTCTTAGGGAGGTGGGTGGGATACAAACAAACAAATTTGACTCCCTTACATACAAAAAGAATCCAACCAGCCCCAACAAAATGATATACAACAAAAGAGCCGTATAATAAGTGGCTTTCATACCAAAAAGCCCAAGACTTTGAGTTCCTAGTACTGGGAGTTCCTGGTTATAAGAAGTTGAGTGTGGCCCATTTGGTTTGCGTTCACACACAGCGACTCTACAACTCATAGTTCAGGGTAGTTTAACAAAATTAGGCTGCTCACCAACAGTTTTAAGCCCAGGGGCCTACGGAGGTCGGGGGGCCTATCAGAATTAAAATAGATTGTTCTCTCAATCACTTTACATTCTTGCCATGAGTTGACCAAGCTGCAGGCGATTCTGTGTAACGCCACGGCCGTAGAGAGGGTCGCTTATCTTATCGGAAGGCATTAAATTCCACATTATTCTGTCATTTGTCATCCTGGCATTCGTGGACCAATCACACACCCGTATGATATACTATGACAATTTTCAGCCAATCCCCATGAAGAGGAAGTTCCTGTTACAGGGCTCAGGACGTCATGTGACTGATCCCCGCGTATATTTGTTTACGAGGCCAAGCTGACAGAACCGTAGCTGGCGGCACTTTATCAGTCAATATTCTGTCCAAGTGAACACACATCTCACTTTGTTAAAAATGTAGAATGTTTCCAAGTCTCCAATAGTATTTTTGTATTTGGTCGTAATTATCTCTTTGTTCGTCTCCTCCTCTGCGTGCGCGCGCTGATGATGATGCAATACCACTGCTAGGCACGCTGACTTTTAAAGGAACAGTACACTATTTTGTATAGATGGATTGATAGTCAAATTGTCTTTTTATCATACTATTTTATTAAATTATTTAACACAATATTAGATTTTAACCATTTAAATTATTCATGCATTTTAATAGCTTTTAGGATTTATCTTTATGTTTCTTAATGTGGGTTACAATAATATGTGAAATGATCTACATTACAGGTTATTCTGCCCGCTGTAAAGTCAATATGTAATGCAGGTTTATATGCAGCCTTAGAACGCCCTCCTGTGGTTGTTTGGAGTATTGTTTGCTTACCTTGAAAAGGAAAGTGATACGTTATAATGTGTTAATAATTTTACACATAAGTCGCTCCAGTGTATAAGTCGCCCCCCCCCAGCCAAACTATTAAAAAAAAAAAAAAAAAAAAAAAACGCGACTTATAGTTCGGAAAATACGGTACATTCATATCAGGCACAATCAAGCATACCTGCACAATTTTACTATGGACAACAGTGCCGATGGTGCCCGCACAAAGCCTTGGACCAAGCCCTTTGAAGAGACCTCCTTTTCCATCAATCTTGATGATGTGTTTTGCTGAAACATTAAGGAAACACAATAAAAAATATTGAACGCAAGGTTGAAAAGGGTACGCCAATAAAAAGGAAATTAAAGTAGGAAAAATACAGTTGTGTATTTAAAAGAAAACAACTTAAAATAAATATAATAATGCATTGGGTCAACAGGGTTACAGCCCACAAGGACAAAGCGACTTTAATATGGACATGGCTCGGGCCTGGAAGGTTGGACGTTCACAGTGAGTGATGGGGAAAAAAAAGCTTCAAATTTTCTTAATGAACCAGTTGTTGTATTTTTTGACTCCTCTAGATGGCACTGTTAGTTTAAATAAAAGGGTTTGAGTAATGGCAAGTCAGTGTACTTTCTTCCCAATGTGGAACAGAGGTGAGGCAAAAAAATACAACTGTTTCATGAAGCAAATTTGAAGATTCATTTTCCCATCACTACAACAAAGTATGACTGCTTATCTTAACTCACTTTAAATGAACTTAAGTGAACTTAAACAGACCTGTATCAAATAAGAAATGCATCCAATAGTTCTACTGCTGCTTAATAAAATATAAACAATGTAAATCTAAGACATATAAGACATGTAAATGTAAACAGAAGCAAAGTAGCCCACATATTTTTGCACAAATATAGATATGAAAGATAAACACAAACTTCGTGTTTTAACATTATGAAGGCATAAACACTTTTCTGAGCAATTAAGAGATAGACCTGGTTAATACGGAAGGGGAAAAACATTTAAGAATAGAACATCTATTTCTTTTAGCCAGTAAGTGGCGCACCAGCTACGATGACACATAAGTTTGTAGATATCTTCAGGTCTGGACTAGTGTTGTCACGAAGCCCAAATTTTGATTATCAATACTATACCTGCATAAAGTACCTCCATACCGATACGGTACCCTCAAGCCTCAACAAAAGCAGCAAAATTAGAATTGAGAAAAGAACTTCACATTTTTAAAAATGTGTTATTAATTCAACATATTAGGATATACATGATAAGAAAATAACATTTTAAACATTGTTAAACACATTTGCACACGTGGGAGAGCGAGATAAATGTATTACGCTGTTTCTTTCTATACTTGATTATATTTTATAGACTACATTATTAAATTTAATTTAATAAACTTTAAGAAAACTAGTTCTCATTTATTTATTTAAACGTCACTAGTACAAAATGTGCACAGAGGTTTATAGAGCCATTAGTGTGACATCTACTGTAATGCAGTATTGAGCAGGTTATAATCATCAGCTGTATAGCCTCTATGCTTTTTGGACACAGAATTAGCCAATTCTGATTTTAAGAATGAAATTTTTTGAAATACTGAGATCTCACATTTATATGTTTATCGAAGCATAAAGTATACATGTCATTGTATGTACATATAAAGGTATATACTTATTCACTATAAATTTATACATTACATGCCATATTCTTGACTGCATTTGACTGCATTTCATGTCAGCCATTGATATTGACAATAGATTTGCACCGTTACGGTCAAGCAAATATGTTCATTTAATTGACAATGACTCAACGTAATTGCTCGTGTGTGTGCCTGTGTGTGTGCATGTGAGTTTGTGTGTGTCTACTCTTCTCTAATTCGCTCCCAGCTAGTTGAATGCTTAGCCTTGACAAAATAATTCACACTCTACTTATTTTTGAGGGAAGTGTTACAAATGCATCACAACCTGTCACTCATTAAACTGGTGGTATAACTCTGGATGCCGGTCAGCGAGCTGCTTGGCCAGATTGGACGCGCTCCCACGGTAGTTTTAAAACCAGCCTTACTGACAGGCTTTGTCATGTGGGTCGGTTTGCCATGGCTGCATAAAAGTTCTATATAATAATTATATAATAGGGGCATTTTGCGCATCATGCTTTTCAACGAGCGGTGGGGCAGCCAAAGCTTCAATGCTTGAGGCCATCTTCCTCACACGCAGAAGGAGGCGTGCCACACGCAGAAGGTGTTTCTCACATGTCGGTCCAGGCTTTCAAAGCGCAAGTCAACCCAAACATTCTTTTTCAAGAATATGTTCCCAGCAGGCCCACTAGTTGAAACACGGCATTCTGATTAATAATGTGTTTGTGAAATCTAAGTTAAGCAGCAAAATCCACCCCTTTTTAGCCATCTCGCGGGGGCGGCTATTTTGTCACTTCTGTCGACTGAAAATGACATCACAACTACTCAGGGCTCAGGTAACGACCAATCAAGGCTGACCTGTTTTCTGATGTTGAGCCGTGATTGGCCGTAATATGAACCCTGAGCATCATTTTGTCTGAAAATGACATCACAGACCCTCTGTGATGTCATTTTCAGACAAAATCGAAAATCGGCCGATCATGATCGGTGCCCGATCAATCGGAGCATCCCTAGTTAAAATGCAAGCTAATATCATTTTCCTGATAAAAAAAATGCATAAATTGAACTTGTTATAGAAATAGACCGTCTCGGCTCTGATCCCTTTAACTCATATTTCATATTAATCATATTGCCTTGTTTCAACTACTGGGCCTGCTGGGAACATATTTTTGAAAAAAATGTGTTTGGGTTGACTTTTTTTTTATTAAATACCAGTGTTACTACCTCGATTTATGAACGTTTCTAGTTAAAATAGGCTGATGGAACCAATTAAGTTCTTAACAAGAGATTCCACTATATTTATAATATCAGCAATGTTAACTATGTTTGTTTTAACCATAGAGTGCTAAATTCTAATTTTGAGATCTGTACATTGTCATGTTTTTTTAATCTTGTTTTCTAATCAATTAAGCTTTGCTAAATTATTATAAGACGCATTCAGACATACTTCCATTATAATTTGTGCACTTAAGTCTATACCGCAATACATACAGGTATATTTCATTAGACGGAAGGATTCAACTTATACCAAGATATGAATGTGAATCATACCGCCCTGCCCCATTTGAACCCTCAAATAATCAGGCCTGATTATTTTTTTCGTGTGTACGTACCAAGGCTTTTCAGAATGAGACTTACCATAAGCAAAAAGTCCAGGCAACTGGTAGACCTGCCTGCCAAATAAGTTTCTGCCGAGGGTAGGTGGGAGTGGCTCGTGTCCAACCTATGAATACCAACAATACATATAAATCAGGTTAAACAATCTGAACTTTGTTTGCCCACGTGTCAACAGCTGTCCTAAATTGTGTCTTTGATATATGTATTCATATATACAGTGAAAGGACGATTAGAGTTTAAGTTAATTACTCCGTCATTGTATGATATGGCACAAGTGTCCGGCGTTTGCGGCACGAACGTATACAATAACCTGGATTGCAAATGCTGCCTTAAGGCCTATTTATACTCAAGCCACAACTGCCGCAGAAATTGTTTGCTAGGCGTAGTAGCGTTGCACGGGATTCCAGTACCTGTACCGCACCGTGATTTTTCGGCAAAAACAGCTCGATACAATTGTTTTTTTATTAAAAAAATAAAATAAAATACACGCAGCTCACCAACTCTGTCTTAAAGGCAAGTGTACATACATAAGCGCAACGCGTGCCTGTCTACCGACATGTGAGAAACGCCTTAGGTGGAAGAGGAAGAGGGCCTCAAGCAGTGAGTGAAGCTCCCGCTGTCCCGCCGCTCGCTGTCCCTCCACTCCTCGTTGAAAAGCATGGAACCTTTTTGATTACATGGCCGAAAGCCATGGGAAGCCGACCAACATGACAAAAACGGTCTGTAAAAGATTTGTTTTAAAACTACCGTGGCTCGAGGTGGGAACACGTCCAATCTGGCCCACCAACTTGCTGATCGGCATCCAAAGTATTAATCACCAGTTTTAAGAGCTACAGGTTGTGATGCATTTCTAACACTTCCCTCAGAATAAATAGAGTGTGAATTATTTTGTTCACAATTTGTATGATTTGACGAGACATTCAACTAGCTGGGAGCGGACGAGAGGAGAGTAGACACACTCGCATGAACACGCACACACACTCAAAGCAGCATTACGTTGAGTCATTAGCAATTAAATGAACATATTTGTCTGACCGGTGCAAATGTATTGTCAATATCAACAATGGATGACATGAAATGCCGTCAAATAGGTCAAGAACATGGGATGTAATATAAAATCTTAAAGTGAACATACATATATACTGTATACATACACATACATTTACAAACATATATACATATACATAGGGCTGGGCCGATAATTCCATATCGATATGTATCGCGATTGACACGTGATCGATACCAATAGAAAATGCCTTCGATAAAACGTTCCATAGAAAAAAGAAAAACAAACCCGATCGCAGCATGGTGCGTGATGTAGGCAACGCGCTTCAGCCTCCAAACATGAAGAAGAAGCGTTTAAACCAAAGAAGAAGCATCTTTTAAACCAACGAGAAAGAAGCATTTAAACCAACAAGAAGCAGCTGTTAACTCAACGGAGCATGCTCGCAGGCCCGGCGGCCGCGTCCAGCAAGCGAGCGCCGTAGCTTTGCTCAAATTAATGGCCACTCGACTCAGTACAACTCCTACAATTAAATTATACTATGCATGATAACCTATTAAAAAGCCGTGGATGGAGCCATGGTGTACAAGTAGAGAAGTTCTCGTCTTTGACATGCTAGCAGTAGTTAGCCTTATCCGACACCGGCATCGCACTCAAGGTAAAACCAAGCGAGTAAAATATGAATGGACTATGGCAATAATGAGTCAGCTAAAAAGATAAAGTAGTCCTAAGACGGTTGGTCAATGATGATGTATGCACTGCAAGAGAGCAGTCGTTCACTTACATTGGATGAACATTGAATGAAGGCTAATATATGTGTCAACAACTGCTTTGGGGTAGACCTAATGCAAATAATCATTTACAATGCACTGATGGAGGACAAACTGCACATTACACTACATAATGTACAAAAAACAGTTGACTGTTATTTAAAGGTAGGGTTTAAAACAAAATCAATATATTATATATATAATATTACCAATATTGACTGATATGACATACTTAGATTGTGACAGTTTTTCAAACATTTCTCAGCCCTTCTAAGCACATTATCTTTAAATGGAGTTGATTTAATCTTTATATCGACAGGTTTATTTCACTCTTTCATAGTTACATTGACCTCTTATTAAACGTTAAGTAAAAGTCGTGAAGCCATCCAAACGTGATGTATGGTTAAGATATATGTTCGTAGACAATGACGATTTCAACGTCTTTGTAAGAGAACACAGCATGGTAATAAATACCACTTGATTTTTTAAAATTAAAAATAGTGCTTCATTTGTATCTTCAATTGAAACAATAAAGATTAATAAACTCGGGCCTGTGTAAAAGCCACATGTCTAAGCTCTCCAATTTTGGGGGAATTATGTTTCTATCTGCTACAGGGGCTGAGATAGTAATTATTTTGTAGGTGGCAAAAATGGCAGGTTTTCAAGGGTGACTCCAAAGACGACCATAGGTTTTAGAAAGATGTCTCATGAGGGGTTTAATGGGTTACGACTGCCTGCTAAAGACTGAATGCTAAGCCTGCACAACACTGGAGTGCTTTTTCATGTGTTCCCTCATTGTAGTATATTGGTTTATTTACATTTCAAAAACCAGACGCCATTCATGTACGAATGTGATTGCACTTTAGTTTACTTATTTAAATGTTCAGATATTAAGATTTGAATGAGGCAAAATAACATGCCCTTTCTCTCAAATATATTGTTATAATCATTTGTTTTGGATATAGTGTAATTATTTTCTGTATAAAAATTAATTTGGTGTTCAAAAAAACTTTTCAAACTTGAGTCTTGAAAAAGAGGGGGTCGTCTTATAATCGGGCCAGTACGGTATTTTGCAATTAGGGCTGCCACAAAACGATTATTTTGCCAGTCGACTAATCACTAACAGTAGTCGCGATTAGTCGACTAATCGGATAGTATATAAATCGCGGCAAATCGCAGCAGCAAGCTGCTGCTCTTATAAAAAGCATCATTTTCTTACAGCTTGAATTCTTTATGTACAAAGTAATCATGAAGACAATTAAGACAATAGTACATTCAACTTGTTTTAAACTTTTCAACTTAAACCAACATTCCTGACAGGTTTATAAATAAGGGGGCGACTTAGATTGATGGTGATACTTTGGCCTTAAAATTGAACCAAAACTATTGACTATGCAGAGTTGCACTGATACAGTGAAATTATCTGTGAATACAAATGATGTACTTGTATACATATTTCACTCTTCTTGGGCACCAAGACCTTTTTTTTTTTAACGGAAGGTAGTGAAATCAGAGGAGTAAATTGGAAAAATGCTCTATGCTAAAGAAAACTAAAATAAATAGGGATGCTCCGATCGATCGGGCACCGATCATGATCGGCCGATTTTCGTGAAAAATGGCGTGATCGTAGGGGTGGGCGATATGGGGGAAAAAAAAAAAAAAAAAAAAAAAAAAAAAAAAAATCAATATTTTTTTCAAAAAAAACTCAATGACGATAATTTGACGATATTCTACAAAAAACATTTTAAATCTCACAGACCAATTGTGGATAGACAGCGTTTGTAAACAAGATCTCTTTGAAATGACTAAATTTGCTAAGCTTCTGCAAAACGATGATATTCTACGACAATATTTAACAAAAAAGAACAAAAAATTATGTATGGACTTACATCGATTTTTGGGAATATTTATGTAATTTAACTGTCTCTGCTGTTATTCCATAATGATGTGACATTTTGAGGTGCAGTAAGTAGTGGTGTACCACTGCCACCTACTAGACCAATCAGGATGAGAAAAAGGTGTTAGCTACAGCAATCAGAATGAGAAAAAAATGTTATTTGATATGTGACGTGTGACGAAGTGTCACCCAGCGATGGAAAAAAAAAGGTTGTCATGATAACACCAATTCTCATACATATTCAGAATAAAGTTGAACAACAAAACTGCAATTTCCAGAAAATTTTCCCACTCATTCGTCGCTGTGATATGTAGACTTGTGACTAGGGTTGCCAACCGTCCCTTGAAAAACGGAATCTTGGAACGTAAGTACGCGTCCCGTATCGAGTTGTAAAGAGTAAATAATAATGTGTGAAATGTCGATGGAATTAATGGAACAACAGTTCTTTAACACACTACCTCCGCAAAGGCTAACTTCAAAATAAAGCTTACCAAATAATACATTGCGTCATTGATACCAATGCAATAGCCTTAGTAAAACTTTTACTTTGAAGTTGAACTCCGTGGTGGCGAGACAGCCAACTTGACTTCTGTTTTTGACGTCTCAACTTGCCACCTACATCAACGTAAAGCCATCCGGAAGTCATATTCAGTCGCGAATTTAGGTGGCTAACAAACCGCTAGTTAATTACGCTGTCATTGTATGATACGGCACAAGTCTCCGGCGCTAGTAGCATGCAGCTAGCTGTTATCATTAGCAACAAGTGCCTGGCTGGTACTTCAACAGCTGTTCCTTGCTTTTTTTTTTTAACTTCTTTTTCAATATTGTGGAGATTATTTTGTAATGCGCTGTCCATGTGTAAAGGAAGGTGCCTTAAATTGCACTTCAAAAAAATAAAACAAAACCTTGTCTTTTATTTATTTCATTTATTTTTTTAAATCACATTTGCTCATTAAATAGTTTTAAGAAAACAATCAGCTCAAAATGTCTGGCATAATACCTTGTTATACACTGTACCACGTATAAAATAATATTCTTATTTTATACGCGGTACAGTGTATATAATAACAAGGTATCCTGCCTAATATTGCGTTCTTAAATCCTAAATGGCCATATAAGACATTAGCAGTTTTTTTTTTTTTTTTAATGGGCAAAAGTGTTTTATAAAATAAATGAAGCCAAAGTTCTAATCATCTTTTTTTCCTTTTTTCTTTTGCTGATCCGAAGCACAATTCGATCTCTGACTCAAAATCTGTGACCGATCTGAACTGTGATTTATGTGATCCGTTGAACCACTAGTGAGTACCAAAGTCAATCTCCTGGTACTAATGTGAGTAACCCATGAAAAAAAATTATGTGAACCCCTGTTAATATGGGGAAAGTACAATGAATGTCAGCATTGTATGGACACACAATATATAATAATTTTGGGGTGCAATAAACAAGTACAATTGATTGACAAGTATGTTAAATAGATTAATACATAAAAGTAATAAATTGATGAATAATAGGTAAAGAATACACACACAGCTACAACTTAACTACAAGTTGAAACAGATATGCATAATTTTTTACCGTAGAGGCTGTCGATATACTACACTTAAACTATAAATATAGTAAATATGTGAAAATGTTCTGCTGAACTGATTAAAGGTAAGCTCATTTTAAGACTCAACTATGACATATCTTGCTCTGTGTTTTACTCTGCAGTTGTCAAAGAGCTTTCTGCTCTGTGTTTTACTCTACAGTTGTCAAAGAGCTTTCTGCCTTGGCTGTGTTTGCCCTTGCCAACACAGTGAATATTCTGATTGGATAACAATAGAATCTTCTAAATTATAGATTAATAAATATATTATATATATATGAATTAATTGCAAATATCACTACTTTATCTTGAGGATCAGTAGTTAAAATTGAGCACTATGGATCGGAATATCGATATTTTGGTATTGATACGCCCATCCCTCGTTGAAGGCAGTCAGGTCGGCCGTCCCCGCCTATTAGGTGTCCCTTATTTATTTTTCAGGGAGTTGGCAACCCTACTTGTGACTTTACTCATGTTTGGATGTATGCTGGCATAACACTAATAAACCGTCGTAGTTTGTGGAACATGCCTCGGGAATACAGGCTAGTTATGAATGATGCGGACTAAAAGCATGTAAACTGAATGTTAACCGATCATCCAGGATGTCACGTTTGACTTGCTCGCTAAAGTAATGAGTATGTGTGTGCGTGAGTGCGTACTGTTTTCTGAGTGTGTGTTTAAGCTTTTGTTTAGCGTGCTTGCGTGGTCGCCAAATTTTCCTCGTAATCCATATGGCTCGTGGTGCAACAGAATTGCTCTTCACGGTGAACGTTTTGGCACATCTAACAATGTTATTCCCACCGATGTTAGTCTTGTCAACCCCAAACCATTTACAGACTGTACGGACGACGTGGACTCGCGCCTTGCTATTATTCCCCGCTGGACACTCCTCCATACTTGAAGCTCGGCTGCAGTGCGGACAGAGTCACGTGACCGGGTCCTGCCCGCTGATTCGGCGAATGATTATCACTTCCTCCTCCTCTGCCGTCAGTGTGCACTGATTTTTCAGCATTTCCTCATACTTAGCGGCCGTCGACTGACTCGAGTCAGAGGCAGTATTAATTAGTGTTGTTCCGATATCGATACTGGTATCGGGTGGTATCTCGGTACCGCATTTAAGCGCTGGTATCGGATTGGCCGGTACTAACAAATAAAACGCCAATGCCGGTTATTGATACTGGTATCATTATTTGAACGCAGCGCGCATATTTGAGAGCCACATGCGGAAGGAAAATACGAATAGAAGACTTTTGGACTCTGTTGCCAACACGAATTATCCCTTACAGTGTAAGGCTTACGCTACTTTACCCACAATGCTTCTTTTTACATCACATATGACCCAG
Source organism: Filicampus tigris (assembly GCF_054856515.1). Taxonomy (NCBI): domain Eukaryota; kingdom Metazoa; phylum Chordata; class Actinopteri; order Syngnathiformes; family Syngnathidae; genus Filicampus; species Filicampus tigris. The sequence continues at coordinate 30,323,155 of NC_141219.1, forward strand.
ATTACCACCACTGTGCATGTGCGTTGCAGATAGAAAAACAGCCGGCGAGAGAAGAGCAAGAAGCAGCAGTCTCGAGAGAAAAATAATGTGCCAAATAAATAAATACAGTATATCAATTAACGACGCGTCGACGATTCAATTTAATTGTCAACGATTTTGATCGTCGACGTTGTGATTAGTCGGCTAATCTTGGCAGCACTATTTTCAATAACTATTTTTATAGCAAAACAATGCAATAAAAAGTGAAAACGTGCAACAAAACCCAATATCATTGTGTTATTATGAAATATTAAATATTGTCGTGATCTCCCCTGGCTTGCTCCGCATCATCATCATCATCATCATCATCATCATCACATCACGAAGGCGGTTGCTGGCAGCTAAAAGCTATCTTAAACAGTTGTAAACAATTCAATCCACTCACGATACTCCTAATCGGTAAGTGGATGTGTACAGGAAATTACCCTGAAAAGATGTTTTTTTTGGGGGGTGGGGGGACTGACGGAATTTTAGGACGGAAGCGCTTTAAAAGGACGAGAATGGACGGGGTCAGAGGATGATAATTTTTATGAATAAAGACGGAGGGACGAGGACGGAAAGGAAACCAGGTCGCGAACGGAGGACGGACCATCAAAACAGGGTCAAGTGCCCATCTATGGCAAAGACTGGTTAACAATTGCTGAGATTTATTGTAAAATGTTTTCATCCTCCCAGTTATCACGATTTTTGTGGGCTGGGCTGAAACACAGACAAGCTGACAACCAAGGAACAGCTTAGTGATGAAAACTTGGCCCATTTCTACCACTACAACATGCAGTTAGCCATCAAGCTATCACAATACTTGACTTCAATACCATACCTGCATGAAGTACCTCGATACCGAAACAGTACCTCGACAAAATCTAAAATCAGCAAAAACAGCAAAACTATAACTGACAAAAGAACTTCAATTTTTTTTAAATGTGTTATATTAGGATATGCTTGATAAGAAAATAACATTTTTACATTGTTAAACATTTATACAATACAACTATTTGTATAGCGCATTTCACAACAGCTACAGCTGTAACAAAGCACTTTACATTACAACAACAACATAGCAATAATATAACAAATGAAAGCAATAAATTACACACAAAATACTATATAGAATAACACTGCAAAACAACAGAAAACTGTCAGTCTCACGTCGGATCAAATGCCAAAGAATAGAAACGTGCTAGTGGACTTTGAACCAGTGGACCCAGTTAATCCTGATGTACATATATATATATATATATATATATTATATAAAACATATGTTTGTAGACAACGACGATATCAACGTCTTTGTAACAGAATAGAGAATGGTAATTACCGCTTGAGTTTTTTTTTTTTTTTTTTTTAATTAAATATAGTGCTTCTCTCTGCTACAGGGGCTGAGATGTCAATTATTTTGTCGGTGTTGAATTTCTGGGAACACTTGAGGTTTTAGAGCAGGGGTGCTCAAGTCCGATCCTTAAGGGCCCCTATGCCGCCTGTTTTACATCTCTCCCTACTCGAACACACTTGATACAAATGATCACAATCGTTATCAGGCTTGTGCAAAGCTTAGTGATGAGCAGACCATTTGAATCAGGTGTGTTGCAGGCAGGGAGAGATGGAAAACAGGCTGGATAGGGGCTTTTGAGGACTGGACTTGAGCACCCCTGTTTTAGAGGGTGATTCTATAGTCGCCCATACGTTTTGGGGAGATGTTGAGCCAGGCGCTTTAGCCCCAAGTTGAGGTGGGCGATATATATCGTTAGCGATATCATCGTCAATCTTGCTTTCACGATGTGTAATCGTAACATTATCAAGTATTAATAGTGCGTCTAAAAGCATAACGACTCAAGACAGTCGACGGCCGCAAAGTACGAAGAAATGTTGAAAATCATTGTGCATTGACTTCAGAGGAGGAAGTGATAATCATTCGCCTAATCAGAGGGCAGGACCCGGTCACGTGACTCTGTCCGCACTGCAGCGGAGCTGTTTCAAACAGAGTGTCGAGCGGGGATCCGATTCATAGAGAGGCGCGAGTCCACGTCGTCCATAGTCTGTAAATGGTTTGGGGTTGACAAGACTGACATCAGTGGGAATAACATTGTTATATGTGCCAAAACGGTCACCGTGAAGAGCAATTCTGTTGCACCACGAGCCATATGGAAAACGTGGCGACCGCGCAAGCACGCTAAACAAATGCTTAAACACACTTAGAAAACAGTCGCTGAGTTCAACCAACAAATATAAACGCACGCACTCATGCACACACACACACTCAGTACTTTAGCGATCAAGTCAAACGTGACATCCTGGATGATCGGTTAACATTCAGTTAACTCGCTTGTGGTCCGCATCATTCATAACTAGCCTGTATTCCTGAGGCATGTTGTTGCACAAACTACGACTGCTTATTAGTGTGACGCCAGAATACAGCCAAACATGAATAAAGTCACAAGTCACATATCACAGCGATGAATGAGTGGAAAAATGCACTTTTCAATAAATTGCAGTTTTGTTATGACATTATCTTTGTTATGACATTATGTTTGTCATGACGACGTCTTTTTTTCCTCTCGCTGGGTGACACTTCGTCACACGTCACATATCAAATATATTTTTTTCTCATTCTAATTGCTGTAGTTAACACCTTTTTCTCATCCTGATTGCTCTAGTAGGTGGCAGTGGTACACCGGTACTTACTGCAGCTCAAAATGTCACATCATTATGGAATAACGGCATAGACATTTAAATGACATAACTATTCCCAAAAATCAATGTAAGTCTATACCAGGGGTGTCTAGCTCCGGTCCTCAAGGGCAGCTTTCCTGCCCGGTTTCCAATTCTCCTCGCGGGAACACACCTGATTTAAATGATCAGCTCATCAGCAAGCTCTGAAGAAGCTTGATAACGATCATGATCTCGTGAAACAGGTGCGTTGCAGCTGGTATAGATGGAAAACAGGCAGGACAATGGCCCTTGAGGACTGAGTTTGGACACCCCTGGTCTATACATATTTTTTTGTTCTTTATTGTTAAATATTGTCGTAGAATATCATTATGTTTTGCAGAAGCTGTATTTATGTGTATGTGAAGCAAGTGCAGATTTAAAATATTTTTTGTAGAATATCGTCAAATCGTTATCGCTAGAGTTTTTGGAGATATATATATTTTTTTGCCTATATCGCCCACCCCTAGCCTCAAGTATTACCGGGTTACACTAAAATTACCTAAGTTTGGCCTTTTTTCTCCGGGTCCTCATTTTCAATAGTAAAAAAAATAAAAAATAAAATACATCGATAGACAAATATGAAATACTGGTATGGTGATTTACTTTTCAGTCATATCCCCCAGCCCTATTTAAGCAAGACTTCAAAAGAGAGCTAGTATTGTTTTATTTTTCGTTTTATTTTCAAACCATAGAGATGAGGCATAATTTAAATTAGCGCTGCACAATTCCTGTATATTGAAAAAAATATTGAATTTATCATTGTGATAATGGGACATGCAGTACAAAATGTAAAAGCCATATTAATGTGGAATTAATGTGGAAAGCCATATTAATGTGGAATTGCATGCTTTAATTTAACTTTGACCAATCAGATGAAGCCTTAAATATGCATTTCCATCCAATAGGAGAACAGTATCGAGGCGTATTACTAACATTCAATAACTTAGTTAGATACAAATACATTAATATTTTTCTGCATTTTTTTTTTTTTTTTTTTTTAATCCACCATCTTGAGCCGCTTTGTTCTCACGAGGGTTGCGGGCGTAACGGAGCTGATCCCTGCTGACTTCGGGCAGCAGGTGGGGTACACTCTGAACTGCTTGCCAGCCAATCGTACGGCACACACAGACAATCACACCTAAGAGTTATTTAGAGTGCTCAATTAACCTACCATGTATGTTTTTGGAATGTGGGAGGAAAACAGCGTGCCCGGAGAAAACCCACGCAAGCACGGGGAGAACATGCAAACTCCACACAGGAAACCCAGGGGCCGATTCGAACCCACGACCTGTGCACTGTGAGGCGGAAGTGCTAACCAGTCATCCACCGTGCCGAGTCTTACATGCATATTTGTTTTTTCATCAAACAAAGATATCATTTCTTTTGGTATATGTTAAATATCGCAATACTATTGATATTGCAATATGCAACACCCATATCGCATATTGCATGTATTTCCCAATATCGTGCAGCTGTTCTTTAAAATTATTAGAGTTATAACGTATGGCATCTTTGAGTATCATTTCAGTATCTCGGGAGATACTGAGTGTCCTTTTTTGGGAAATCAAAATATGGTCAACCGAAAATAGAGATAGTTTCGTTTCTTTTGTAATGTTATAGAGGCTCAGCTTGCTACAGTCTTCAGGGTAGTGAGAGTTCGTTTAATGTAGAATAATTGAGCTTCGCCCATTACATTTTCCACGTAGCTTTTGATTTTGAGTTTCGTTTCTAACTTCTCAAAGATGAAGAGCACGCCTGCTAAAAAGGGAAACTAAAGGATGCGCGCACATACATAAAGGTATAAAATGGTCATATGGCCAGATATAGCTTCTTCTTTAGACCATATCATCGGTCAATGTAGGGGAAAAACAACGATTTCGTTTTGCGTAATCCTGCGCACACACTCGCGACCAACATTACAGACTCGTGTTGACAACTGCTCGAAACATAAAACGATGCGAATGACTTATGGAGCCGACGTATTGAACGGAAGTGCATTGCGGTCCAATAAAAGATAACTGCACATTTGAAATCAAACTGGTGAACATACTTCACCTTCACCCGACTTCTCAGTGCCAAGATAACAGAAGGTCAAAAGGGACAATTCAGGAACCGTAACAGATTAGTCTTGGCGGTGCAGACATCGCCATTTGCCATGGCGCTGTGTCAAATATATTGAATACTGAATCATGTCGTAAACGTAAATGTGATGTAACATTATACAGTGTTGATTTCCGAGCTGTAAGTGGAGAGAATTAAAATACATAATTTTCATTCATGTTTAAACAGTTCTCTAAGCTTAAGGTCAGCTATTAGGTTTTAAACAAGCGAGCTAAGAAATATGGATTGTACCTGACAGCATTTGGCATGTAAAGACAACAACTTTCTAGCAGATGCTAGCTGAACCAATCCAACCCTCTTACCTGAACCAATACTTTAATGTACATTAAAGGATGAGATAGGACAGTAAGCCCGGATCCCAATATTACTTGGCCGCACGTGTCCGCCATTTTTGGTGCTACAGCTTCACCGGAAGTAATTCTTTGCACTTTCTTTTTCAACAACACTCACATTATTCCGTGCACAAGTATCGCCATCTTGTGTTGAATTCTATGATGACAGACTACAAAAAGAAGTAACACACTAATCTGCGTATCATTGGTTCTTCCATTCAAAAGGCAATCAAAACTCTAGAAGTGAAAAATTGTCGGATTATATATATATATATATATATATATATATATATATATATATATATATATATATATATATATATATATATATATATATATATATATATATATATATATATATATATATATATATATATATATATATATATATGGCCATTCTACTGAATTGGTTCAAATTCAGAGTTGGAAAATGTGTGAAATTTGTATTTTATTTCAGAAAATATTTTATTGTATTCATGTTGCACCATATCTAAGGGGCACAAATAAGGTAAAAGTACAGTCAATTTTCAAATACTATTTTCTATCTTTTCCCTAATATCTTGCCTGTCCCTAAAATGTGTCACTACCGAAACACACAATTTTACAGAAGAATAAAAATAATTCTACTAGCCGATTCATGTTTTTTTCCATTCCCCCCTCTACAGAGTCATGTCATGTCATCTTCCAAACCGCTTATCCTATATAGGGTCGCGGGGAGTTGCTGGAGCCTATCCCAGCCATCAATGGGCGAAGGCAGACTACACCCCGAACTGGTCGCCAGCCAGTCGCAGGGCACACATAGACACTGTCACTGAGCGGGAATCGATCCCACGCTGCCCGCACACAACTCAGGCGTGAGTACCACTACACTATCAGCGGACCTCCTCTACAGAGTATTTTTATAAATTAATATGTATGGTTTTGACATCAAAACCAATCAAAATGAATTTTTAACAGAATTTAATATGACGTTTTCTGAAATAAATCAAAATTTATAAGCTATTTTTCATTGTAAAATGTAGAAAGTTGATCATATTAACTTCAAAAGTCGTCATTAATTAAAACAAGCATACCCTTAAACAATCATTATCAAAAATTGTTGGTTGATAATTCAATACTTTTTATTTTTGTTAAAACATCATTTTTTTCGGTAGTGACCATATTGTTGCTGCTGTTGCAGTAATACTTTGTGTGAGGGTAGCATTGTAATCACTTAACTAGTTTTGCTAAATTTTAACTTTTAACGTGTATTATAACTATCCATCCATCCATTATCTGTTCCGCTTATCCTCACAAGGGTCGCGGGGCGTGCTGGAGCCTATCTGTCTTTGGGCAGTAGGCGGGGGACACCCTGAACTGGTTGCCAGCCAATCGCAGGGCACACAGAGACAAACATCCGAACTCACAATCACACCTAGGGGCAATTTAGAGTATCCAATCAACTTACCATGCATGTTTTTGGAATGTGGGAGGAAACCGGAGTACCCGGAGAAAACCCACGCAGGCACGGGGAGAACATGCAAACTCCACACAGGGAGGCCGGAGCCGGGATCGAACCCACGACCTCTGAACTGTGAGGCGGATGTGCTAACCAGTCGACCACCGTGCCGCCCTGTATTATAACTGATGAAACATTATTTTTTCCATTTTTATACTGCTTTGTGCTGTACTCAGGGTCGCGGGGGGTTGGAGTTGATTGCAGCTGACTTAGGGCAAAAGCAGGGTACACGCTGGACCGGTCACCTGTCCATCACAGGGCATCATTGAAAAACTGTGGTTTCACCTTCCAAATGAAAATTTAATTGGTATGACAAACATTTTTGTAACATACAATTCCCTGGATATATGTTCCCTCTCTCTGTTTTTTGAGAGACATCCGGTAGTCTTGTCTTTTCCTCCATGCTCTTCTGACTTTCCTTTGTTCTCTGTTGGAGAATTCATTGGTACACTTCGGCTTTCGTTATTCCTTCCATCTCTTGTTTCTTTCTCTTTCCTTTATTAAATATTCTTTAGATTTCACTGGGCGGCACGGTGGTCGACTGGTTAGCACGTCCGCCTCACAGTTCAGAGGTTGTGGGTTCGATCCCGGCTCCGGCCTCCCTGTGTGGAGTTTGCATGTTCTCCCCGTGCCTGCGTGGGTTTTCTCCGGGCACTCCGGTTTCCTCCCACATTCCAAAAACATGCATGGTAAGTTGATTGGATACTCTAAATTGCCCCTAGGTGTGATTGTGAGTGCGGATGTTTGTCTCTGTGTGCCCTGCGATTGGCTGGCAACCAGTTCAGGGTGTCCCCCGCCTACTGCCCAAAGACAGCTGGGATAGGCTCCAGCACGCCCCGCGACCCTTGTGAGGAGAAGCGGTACAGATAATGGATGGATGGATAGATTTCACTGGGTCATTGTAACCCTTCACCTGTACTCTGTCTCTGCTAGGCTTTTTGGCATTTTGGTGTTTTTCCCTTCAAATTAAGATAAAATATGAAATAGAATATTGTTAAAATCAGAGAGATCTATGTATGACATAGGTATCCATGTATTATATTATTTAAAACTTATTTTATTAAAAAAGAAACATCATATTGTCACCACCGAAACCTTTCTGTATGTTTCGGTAGTGCCCGTTTTGGTTTTATTTTTCCCTTCAAATTAAGATAAAATATCCATGTATCCATGCATTATATTATTTAAAACTTATTTTATTAAAAAATAAACATCATATTGTCACCACCAAAACCTTTCTGTATGTTTCAGTAGTGACCGTTTTGGTTTTATTTTTCCCTTCAGATTAAGATAAAATATGGAATCGAATATAGTTAAAATCAGAAAGATCTATGTATTACATATGTATGTATGTATGTATTATATTATTTAAAATTTACTTCATAACCATTATGTCACAACCGAAGCCTATCTGTATATTTAGGTAGTGACCGGTTCGGGTTTATATTTCCCTTCAAATTAAGATAAAACATGGAATAGAATATAGTTAAAATCAGAAAGATCTATGTATGACATGTGTGTCCGATGTATTATATTATTTAAAACTTACTTTATTCAAAAAGAAACATCACATTGTCACGACCGAAACCATTATGTCACTACCGAAACATTTCTGTATGTTTCGGTAGTGACCGTTTTGGTAGTGAGGTTTTATGATAGTTGTTGACAATACTCAACAATGCTAGGCACAACGCGGCTACCACAGACAGTTTTGAACATGTGTACGTAGATAGAAAACAGTACATTTAACATCAAAATCAAAAGTGCTAGTTTTATTGCTGAAATAGGGTGTTCGGTAGTGACGGTCCTTAAAACCACATGCTGATTTTCAGACTTTGGAGGGCACATAACTTAATAATGCTGCCAACAAATTACTCGCCATGTGCCCAGTGATGAACATGAAGGGTAATGTCTCTTTACTGGTGAAATTTCTGGGGATGTTGCTAAAACCAAGCCCTGCCTACAGACAAATAATCTTTGCGTTTCGGTAGTGACATGAAAAGCTGGGACAGGTTTTTTTAACATAAAAACTTGTAATTTGAAAAAAATCTACAAAATCAATGTAAATCTTTCACCATACATTTAAAAGCAACCAAAATGTTCTATTAAAGTAAAGTATTTTTTAAATTGGCAAAATCTTCTACAATTGAAATTTAGGAGTTAGAGATTGGGACAGCCACCTCCCAATAGGAAGTGACATATAAAAGATGACTTTTTATACATTCAGTTTAATAGTATCTCAATTAATGCCTTGTGGTAAAATAGACCATAACAAGATATTACTAATGTCCGCTGATAGTGTAGTGGTACACACGCCTGAGTTGTGTGCGGGCAGCGTGGGATCGATTCCCGCTCAGTGACAGTGTCTATGTGTTCCCTGCGACTGGCTGGCGACCAGTTCGGGGTGTAGTCTGCCTTCGCCCATTGACGGCTGGGATAGGCTCCAGCAACTCCCCGCGACCCTGTTTAGGATAAGCGGTTTGGAAGATGACATGACAAGATATTACTAAATATGCAAGGTCTGAACACTTCATTGTTTTTTAAAATGTGATTTTCATTGTGGGACAGCAATTTCAACCAATTCGGTAGAGTGGCTCATTATATATATATATATATATATATATATATATATATATATATATATATATATTCATTCATTATCCATACCGCTTATCCTCACAAGGGTCGCGGGCGTGCTGGAGCCTATCCCAGCTGTCTTCGGGCAGTAAGCGGGGGACACCCTGAATTGGTTGCCAGCCAATCGCAGGGCACACAGAGACAAAAATCCGCACTCACAATCACACCTAGGGACAATTTATTGTGTTCTTTTTCAGAAGAGCTTTATTTTTGAGAAGTTCAAGACAATAAAATAATGCAGCTGTTACTGAAAGCATGCTACTGAACACCAATTGATTGGCTAACCTTGTCTTTTTTTAGAAAGAAAATATATATGACAAACAATGCTGCATTTTAAGGGAAAGCAAGGAAAGTCTATCTAATAAAAGCAATTTATGTAATCATATGGTACCCGATGTATCTGTATGTACAGTAGCTGCCGCTACGCATGATATACGCTAAATATTAGCTAGATATGTGCATTTGTGTGTTGAACTTGTTGGCTCAATATTGCAATTAGACGTATTTAGCCAATTCTGACTTTGGGTCATGAGCCGCATCGAGGCCGCGTCGCCCGAATGAGCCGGCCGGGCCGGCCCGGATTACCGACCCCGCGAAGGCCGACTGCTGCCACCGTGGTGTCCCAGCGGCCGCTGCAGATGTGGAGATCTGTGTGAAGGGCCCGCCCCCGCCCCGCCCAGAGTCGCCACCGCCGGTGCCCAACCTAGCCGGCCGGGACAAGGAGCTGAGCGTGACTGGGGGCGAGCTATTGTTGCTACGCAGCTTGCAGCAGGAGCCCGAGGCTGCGCGCCGCACATGTGGTTTCTCATCCTCCGGGAGAGTGGCTGTAAGCGAGTTTATGCTTACAAAGCCTACAGACATCTTTGCTGCATCAAACTACTGCCAAACGGTGACGTTGTTCTTCCTGGGAGCTTCGACATCTCTTTTCTTCCCCAAACTTAGTGTTCCCGCCCCCTGCTATGTGTGCGTGTGGGCGGGGGAGAGAGGAGCAATTCTCTCTCTTGGTGCTTAGCTTGTACAGAGGTAGAGAGACAAGATGCGTGATAATGCAGCGTTTAACCGACTAGTAAAATACTAAACGTTTAATAAATCGTAAACGGTTAAACGACTAGTCGCGCACATCCTTATATATATATATATATATATATATATATATATATATATATATATATATATATATATATATATATATATATATATATATACATATATATACATATATATACATATATATACATATATATATATATATATACATATATATATATATATATATATATATATATATATATATATATATATATATAAAACCTGCAAAGTAGAGTCGGACTTATGATTATTCTTTTGTATGATATTTATTGTACAGTTTTATTTTGGGGGATTTGCGCCTCTGTTACG